>NC_089588.1:129969535-130244608 GCF_019320115.1 Miscanthus floridulus
CATTAGCATCCTGTTTCTAAAAGGTACTATAGAACAAATATTGGCTATACAAAGACAGTAGGAATTTTCCATCATGTTGTTACAAGGCAATCAAATATTTGAAAAAGTAGGTATTGAGAAAAAAATTACTCATTTAAGTCAATGGTCTTATACCTGAATTTAAAAAAGAAAGAATTTTTTTAATAAGAAGAAACAATAATCATGTGCTAAGTTTAAAGAATGGTTTCAAAAGAAGGGTAATAAAAGTTGCCTCATTAGTTTTCCCTTAAATTCAATTCTCCTAATAGGTGTCCTAGGAGAGAACTGTGTGTAGCGCAATTAGTCTTGTACTAAGTGGCCTAGGGGAGTTGGCTCTGCCTCTCCTTTGGTTTTTTTTTCTTTACTAAATAAAATGACACATAGTTTTCCTATGTTGTTTGAGAAAAAAATATATGGTGGACTGACTCAGGTGCAATTATACATATTTCCAATTTTCCTACAGGTAATGCCAAACCATAAGAAAGAGGGGAACGAAGTCTAAAGATGATAGCGCTGATGGAAATAAAGTTGAGTCCAATATATTGGAGCTTTACATTAGATTCAGCAAGTAGCGTCTGTCTTAGTTTGATGATGTCTTCTTATTGTTTTGCTAAGTTGTTAAGATAAAAATAGATTATGTTCCTAAAGTAGTATAAATCTTGAAGATATGCATGATTAGTTTCTTGTACCAGTGATTCAAGAACACTTTTAACGTCTTATCTTATGCCACAAGTTTGTATAACTCCGTTTAAACTAGTACAACTTCTATTGAAGATTCTAATGAGTCAATTAAGGAACCACAATAGGAAAATGTACCAACTAATAATTAGTTGATTTTGAGGCACAATTAAAGAGCCTCGATTGTTACCCAATCCGTTGTGAATACTAATTAACCTATAAGAAAATTACCACTGGTGAAAATATCAAATGAAACTCAGCCGAGAGTATTGAGTCTATTAAGTTAAGTCTATAAGCATAAATAAAGAATGGGCATTAATAGAAATCCTAATGGAGTCAAAACAGTAGGATATAAATAGGTCTATAACTCTTAATGGACAATAGAAGGGCACGCCTGGTGTAGTGGTGAGAGCTGTCTCACTGAGTCACCAGGTCGTGGGTTCGAAGTAGCCTCTCCGCAGATTTTGCGGGGGGAAGGCTTGCCTCGGTTTTTCCCTTCCCTAGACCCCACTCATGTGTGTTATGTTCGGCAAAGTCTATACACGCCGTAGTGGCTAGGATGGCTAGGCTCAACCGTGTGCCAAGCTGTTATTCAGAGTTTGGGTTAGTTTGGATTGAGTCATTATAGTGGGGTTAGTTGAGATTAGATTACAGAGTCCTAAAAGATTAGGATAGTTGGTTAAGTTGAGTCCTATATGTATCAAACTCTATGGATCAATAAGGATAGCCTGAGATTGAGTTTATCTCACCTTGGGCCCTCGGGCGTTACTGTTCACGATCTCCCGTTGCCATCCAGCTTCAGGCCAGGCGCCGAGCACGGCGCCGCCAGTTCGTCGTCGGGGGTTCAAGCCCCGGCCTCCCGCCTCCCACTCCTACTTCCTCCGATCCCTAAGCCCCAACAACCTGGTATCAGACATGTCTGCTCCTGCGGCTTCCGCTTCCATACCGCCCCCCACCTCCGCCGCCACCCCGTCAGTCACCGCGCCCGTTAGCTCCGCCGCCGTCATCACCACGACAGCACCCATTGTCTCGGCGACGGTACCCATGCTACAACCGGCTTTCTCCCCAACAGACCTTGCCCAGGCGCTCAACGGGATGACAACGGCCATGGCCGCGTTGCAGCGCTAGGTCGCGGAATTGTCGCTGCGCGTGTCCGCGATTGAAAGCCCGCCCTCCTCCTCAACGTTCCAGTACGGGCTGCTGAGCTATGGTGGTCTCCCTCCACCGCCAATGTCGAGACCGGTGCGGGAACTGCAGTTCTCCTCACCGGCTCCTCAGATCACGCTGACATCACCGATGGCGACCACTGCCAGTCCGGGAGGGTTCTCGGCGCCGCCACCGTCACAAGGCGTGCCGATCACGGAGATCTCCTTCCCGCCGTCCCCGTCGCCAGTACCTTCGCTGTCACAGATCATGCAAGGTTCTGGATCACATGCCCCGATGCAGTCGCCAACATCAGGGCATCACCGGCCTTCAGACCCTGAACAATCAGCGGTGCCGCGCTACCACAAGCTGACGTTTCCGTGCTATGATGGGGCGGACGATCCGTTGGGATGGTTGCTCAAGTGCGAGCAGTTCTTTCGAGGACAGCAGACCAGGGCCGTCGATTGGGTGTGGCTCGCGTCCTTCCACATGACCGGCAAGGCCCAGATGTGGTATACCGTCCTCGAGCGGGACGCCGGGCGGCCGACATGGGATGATTTCCGACGGCTTTGTCAGCAGCGGTTCGGGCCTCCCCTCAGCACCAACCATCTCGCTATCCGGCCGTCCACTTCAGCGTTCTCGGCTCCAGTGCTGTTGGTCAAGAAGCCAGATACGTCATGGCGCTTCTGTGTTGACTACCGGGCTCTGAACGAGCGCACGGTTAAGGACAAATTTCCCATCCCAGTTGTGGAGGAGCTGCTCGACGAACTTGGCGGCGCACGGTTCTTTACGAAGCTGGATCTTCGTTCCGGTTACCACCAGGTCCGGATGCATCAAGAGGACATCGAGAAGACGGCGTTCCGAACACACCATGGCCACTTCGAGTTTCTGGTCATGCCATTCGGCCTCACCAATGCACCGGCAACGTTCCAGAGCCTAACGAACGCCGTCCTCCAGCCCTACCTGCGTAAGTTTGTCTTGGTTTTCTTCGATGACATCTTGATCTACAGCCCGTCGTGGACAACGCATCTCCAGCATGTCAAGGCGGTCCTCTTAGCGCTCCGGGCAAACCACCTGCGGCTCAAGCGCAGCAAGTGCTCGTTCGCCGAGTCCTCAATGGCGTACCTCGGGCATGTGATCTCGGCTGAAGGTGTGGCCATGGACGTCAGCAAGGTGGACGCCATCAAGACATGGCCGCAACCGCGATCAGCGCGCAGCCTACGCGGCTTCCTCGGGTTGGCCGGCTATTACCGCCGGTTTATCAAGGACTACGGCGCCATCGCGGCGCCCCTGACCCGGCTTCTGTGGCGCGACGCGTTCAGCTGGTCGGATGAGGCCACTGTGGCGTTTGACGCCCTCAAACGGGCACTGTCTACAGCACCGGTGCTACAGCTGCCGGCTTTTGACCAGCCATTTACAGTGGACTGTGATGCGTCGGGGTCAGGATTCGGCGTTGTTCTTCACCAAGGCATCGGTGCGATTGCCTTCTTCAGCAGGCCCTTTGCGCAGCGCCACATGAAATTGGCGGCATATGAGCGTGAGCTTATCAGCCTCGTGCAGGCCGTGCGACACTGACGGCCATACTTGTGGGGGCGCAGTTTTGTGGTGCGTACCGACCATTACGCACTCAAGTTTCTGCTGGACCAGCACTTGTCGACACCGCCGCAACATCACTGGGTAACAAAGCTCTTCGGATATGATTTCACAGTGGAGTTTCGGCCGGGTACCTTGAACACGGTGGCGGATGCTCTCTCCCGCCGTCACGACGACGAAGCAGCAGCTGCTCATGCTATTTATGGTCCGTCGTTTGAGTTATTTGATGACCTTCGAAGAGAGGTGCAGGAGAACCCGGACTTGCGCGCCCTACGGGACACAGGTGTCGCTCAGCGCGGCGCGCCGTGGCGCGTGGTCGACGGGCTTATGCTTTACGGCAACAGGGTCTTCATTCCAGCTGAGTCGCCGATTGTGCCCCAGGTGCTGGACCTTGCTCATTCAGCAGGCCATGAGGGATTCCAGAAGACTTTGCAGCGCCTCCGATCTGAGTTCTTCATCAAGCATGACAGCGGGCTGGTTCGTGATTTTGTCCGCTCTTGCGCCATATGCCAGCAGAACAAGGTGGAATCCCTCAGACCAGCCGGCCTCTTGCAACCCCTGGAGGTACCTTCGCAGGTGTGGGCAGATATAGCTCTGGACTTCATTGAGGGGCTTCCGCGGGTGCATGGAAAGAGTGTCATCCTGACTGTGGTGGATAGATTATCCAAGCATGCTCATTTTATACCCCTCAGCCACCCGTATACAGCTATGTCAGTGGCCAAGGCGTTCTTTGAGGGCATCGTTCATCTCCATGGGTTCCCCAATTCAATTGTCAGTGACCGGGACCCGATTTTCACAGGCCACATTTGGCGAGATCTCTTCAAGCTTGCCGGTGTCACGCTCAGACTCAGTACAGCATTTCATCCGCGGACGGATGGTCAGTCGGAGGCGGTGAACAAGACTATAGCTATGTACCTCCGGTGCATCACAGGGGACCGACCGCGCGCATGGCTTGAGTGGCTTCCTTGGGCGGAGTATTGCTACAATACATCCTATCATTCAGCCCTCCGCACGTCGCCGTTCGAGGTTGTGTATGGTCGACCACCACCGACCTTGCTGCCTTATACTGCAGGTGCCTCCCGTACAGATGCTATTGACGCCCTCCTGCAGAACCGAAACGACTTCCTAGCTGATGTGCGCGCCAGGCTGCTCCAGGCTCAGGAGTATGCCAAGCGCCACTATGATCGCACTCATCGTGCTTTGGAGTTTCGGGTGGGTGACTGGGTTTGGCTCCGCATCCTTCATCGTCCTACACAGTCACTGCTGCCTGGGCGTCGCGGCAAGCTCAGCCCTCGTTTCGTCGGGCCATACCAGATCGTCGAACGCATCGGCGAGGTGGCGTACCGCTTGTCGCTGCCAGCCGGAGCCAAGATTCATGACGTATTCCATGTCGGGGTGTTGAAGCCGTTCCGAGGTCCGCCACCGTCTACACCGCCAGCTCTGCCTCCGCTTCACCAGGGACGTCGCCTGCTCCAACCGGATCAAGCCTTGCGTGCACAGCTACGTCGCGGGGTCTGGCATGTGCTCATCAAGTGGGCCGGTCTTCCACCAGCGGATGCAACGTGGGAGCCGCTCGAGGATTTCCGTGCCGAATTCCCAACCTTTCAGCTTGAGGACAAGCTGTTTGCCGAGGGGGGGAGTGATGTTATGTTCGGCAAAGTCTATACACGCCGTAGTGGCTAGGATGGCTAGGCTCAACCGTGTGCCAAGCTGTTATTCAGAGTTTGGGTTAGTTTGGATTGAGAGTCATTATAGTTGGGTTAGTTGAGATTAGATTACAGAGTCCTAAAAGATAGGGGTAGTTGGTTAAGTTGAGTCCTATATGTATCAAACTCTATGGATCAATAAGGATAGCCTGAGATTGAGTTTATCTCACCTTGGGCCCTCGGGCGTTACTGTTCATGATCTCCCGTTGTCGGCCAGCTTCAGGCCAGGCGCCGAGCACGGCGCCGCCGGTTCGTCGTCGGGGGTTCAAGCCCCGGCCTCCCGCCTCCCACTCCTACTTCCTCCGATCCCTAAGCCCCAACATGTGGGAGCTTCCGGCACTGGGTCTGCCCTTTTTTTTAACTCTTAATGGACAATATTGAATGATTAAAGCTAAGCTCATAGCTCACTATGGTTTAGAACTTCATTATATGAACAAATATTCTATACTAGTCTTGACTTGGCATTTACAAATCAGGATACTTGGTAAAACATCTTTTTTTCTCACACACGCAGGAGAACTACGTATCATTGCATTAAGAATACTTGGCAAAACATCAATTTAATCTAGAAAAGATCGACTAGAAAGGTGCTATAGATTCTTGTGATATTGAAAGGGAATGAAATGTCATCAAGCTCACCAGATATCCTATCGATTCTCCTATACCTTAAAACTAGCATTTTAGGAGATGGAGGCACTGCAGCAGATCTCCTATCTCATCTCTGATACCATTTTTAAGAGGTCTCCTAAAAACAACCTCCTTTCTCCTAAATAAAGGAGACAACTACCTATCCCATACCCTAAACAGACATAGAGACAAGTTTTAGGTAATCTAGAGCAGTGCTCTCCTATATTCTAAATTGATTTTTAAGGGACTATACAAAAATAACTTATAGGAGATGCAATATAAGAGATCTCGTGGAGTTGCTCTAAAGCTTACCGGTCATTCCATTTAGAAGCGCATAAATCAATATGGGTTTTAATGATCCTGGGTACAGGCCATATCATCAACTCCTAATAAGTAAACAAGCGTTCTAACTAGGTATTGCAGGGAACTATGGATAATAGGGGTCCTAGTAGCAAAAAATGCTACTAACTACGCATTGATCTGAACATAAGTTAATGCGAGCATAAAGTTGTCATCTGTTTGATCGAGTGGGAAAATGTTGTTATATGATCTCAGCCAAAAACTATGTCCAACGACAAGGCAGATGAGTTTAGGTCCACGAATAAGTGCCTATAATCTGTTTAGATTAGTTCACCATGATTAGCTGTAACCCAAAGGCATCTAGGAGTCAACCCCAGTTCCACAAAGCCTATAAATAAGAGGTGGCTTACAACCTAAATATGATTAGCATGCCAATCTACATCTACAACCGGTCAATTAGGGCTCTGGAAGGTTTGGAAGCTTGATTTCACATCAAGGGTAGGAGGTCATGCCTTGGAGGACAAATCTACACTGGAACATCAACAGAGAGTTCTAAAGTTTGGTGAAGACCATTACACCTACATTAGCATCTGCTACAAAGGCACTAATGGCATTCAAAAGTATTTAAGCCTCTAATATCCACACTGAGTATATGTTAGTGGTCATGTTTAGGCTAAGCAAGATCTTGATTATGCCAAGACCATTTTAACATCTTCAACATGAATATAGAAAAAAAGTCTTTTTCATAATTATAAGAACAAAATAAAAGCATGTAAGATACCTTGTAAACATTACCAAAACCACCTCTTCCAATTATATTGTTAGATGAGAAATTATTTGTAGATCTAGCCAGCTCGGAGAACTTGAAAGCCGTAAGCCCTCCTGGAAAAGAAAAATGAAATAATTCAATTTTCACTGTGAAAGGAAATAACACATAACAATATAATTTGGAGGTTGATCTGGTAATTTAGAGTATATGGTTTTACTTTCTAGATCTGTCATGCTCATAAGCATCGTTAAAGGAAATACCATTTGTTTGTTGTTCTTCCAACACAGATGACTCAGTTACTGCTGTAACTCCTACTGGTTCAATGCCATGGTAATCAGAGGCACTTCCATGGGTCCTGAAACTGTCATGCTATTAAACACTAAAAGCTAATAAATTTTCGTGAAAATAAAATAATTTGGCAAATTGTTTTCTGGGACACGTCTATTACAGTTATCAAGGTATAGAAACAACGATGTGTGATCTGTAACATGTTTCTACAGCTGTCCTCTAATCTTTCACAAGTCATAACTAATCGTTAGTTAACAGTTAAGTTTAACAAGAATCTAGTTCCCATAAGACATAAAGAATAGGGGCATTTGCCAAATTGTCACTGTTTTTTTTTTGCAATAATACCAAACAAAAGGCATTTCTGTTGGCATGTTTGCAAATTTTTAGGGGCAAGATTGCAGTAACAATTAAAGTTGGCAAATTTACAATTACCCTAAATTCTTCCCAATCCAACAGACACCATCTTACTAAAGCAGATACGAAATGTACGGTACACATTGGTTACTAGACAAGTAAATGAATGACATTTACATTGCTTAAAGAAACTTCCTCTTACTATCCAACATGTCAAGCAATGTAAAATGTAGGGACAAATGTGGGATATGATCACAAAATAAAGGAGAAAACTTGGTATTGTGGACACTGTACCGGGAGTCAGGGTTGACATGGCTCCCAGATGACTCCGGCGCCTCTTCTGAAGCCTGAAATGACAAAGCATCTTAGGATTTTAGAATAATTGACAAGAGTAAATTGCACGACCGGTCCTTAAAGTATTGAGCAGATTTCGTCTGGGTCCTCAAATTATAAAATCGCACTGTTAACTCCCCAATGTACTTAATTCGGTCCATGTAGGTCCTAAACAGCCCAAGAGGTGTCGAGCAGTCAACGTGGTTGTCCATGTACGCACGTGAGGCACACGTGGCCCTCGACTTTTTAGCAAAAAAAAAAAACGCACGATCTCATCGTCTCCACCTCACTCCTTTCCTTTCTCTCGGACGGACCTCGGGCACCTCGGGAGCATCGGCGTCCGACAGCGTCGCGCTGCCGCTCTCGTCCCCGCACAGCGAGTTGCCGTCGCTGCTGGAGTCAGAGGCCTTGTCCCTGCCGCCGCCGCCACCGCCGATGTGTAGGATGGCCGCCCGGCTCCTCTCCTTCTCCACCACCCTATACGCGAACATCTGGAGACCCGCGCGGATGTTCTTGCCCATGTGTTCCCCTTGCAGGTGGTTGTCCTCGAATGGGATCTTCCCCGTCAGATGGCCTCGTAGCCAGTAGCCAGCCAGCCAGTCCGGTCGTCCGTGCCGTGGCGTTCGCAGCCTCTTCTACCCGTCTCCTCAGCACGCGTAATAACCATCCCCTCCCCTCGGCCTCGCTCGGGCTTGATTTCTGTGGAGATACATGCTGCTGCGAGCTGACATGCTCTTGCTGCTTGTTCCTGCAGTCGCCTGCAGCCGCTGGCGACGAGCGGCGTGTCCGGCCGGTACGTGACCTTGGGTCCCGGCGGCGACGGCGGGGTCACGACCATGGGGATTTACGAGCGGCAGCGCCACCTGGTGGCGGGTGTGTGGGGGGCCCGTTCCGGCCCGACGCTGACGCCCTGCCCCTGCCCGCGGTCGTCCCCACGGTCACCCTGGCGACGCCGGCGCCGCCGCTCGACGTCGTCGAAGCAGAGGAGGTCAAGTTCGGCAAACGCCTGGTAATTAACTAAGCGCCCCTCCACTGGGTGTTGCAGCTCAGCTCGGTACGATTTTCCGTCTCCTCATGGCTTCAGATAATCATCACTGCGGGGGGCCTTGGTTGGTTGCAGTTGCAGGCACAGCAGGACGACGTCCCGCCGCCGGTGGAAGAAGAAGCGCCGCCGCCGTCGTCGGATAGCGTCGGCCACGACGACGACGCTAGGCCAAGAGACAAGGTGAGACGGCCCGACTGATGCATGATGACCCAGCTGAATTATCCGCAGGGAAAAGAATTCCTCGCCCGCTGATCTTTGCCCTCGATCTGCTTTGCCTAGATTCAGAGATGGCTCGCGCAGAACAGAGAGGCAGCTCGGAAGAGCCGGCTACGGAAGAAGGTCAGCGTCTCAGCCAAGAGCAATCACTCGTCGCGTGCCAAGCAAATCTTCTTGCTTTTGTTCCTTCCAATTGTTACGTTATTCTCTGCGTCGAATCATCAGTCGAATCAGCTCATCACTGATGATTGCTGCTTTTGTTGCATCCATTGATACGACACGCACAGGCGTACATCCAGAATCTCGAGACGAGCCGTATGAAGCTGGCGCAGCTGGAGTAGGAGCTCACCATGGCCAGGCGCCAGCAGGTAGGGAATAATCCATGAGAGGGCATCGATCCGATAGATCGCCACGCCGATGGAACAATCCAGGCGGGACGGCTAACCGCAGCTGCCATTGCTAATGAACTCTGCTGCTGCAGCACGGCGCGTACGGCATGGGAGGAGTCGGGCCAGCGCCCGTGGACCTGCGCGTGGCCGCGTTCGAGCTGGAGTACGCGCACTGGGTGGAGGAGCAGACCAGGCAGGCGACGGAGCTGCGTGCGGCGCTGCAGTCGCACGCGCCGGACGTGCAGATGCGCGTGCTCGTCGACGTGGGGCTAGCGCACTACGGCGTGCTGTTCCAGGCCAAGGCGCGCGCGACGCGGTCCGACGCCTTCGTGCTGTCTGGCGTGTGGCGGGCCTCCACGGAGCGCTTCTTCCTCTGGATCGGCGGGTTCCGCCCCTCCGAGCTGCTCAAGGTGCTGGCGCCGCAGCTGGACCCGCTCTTGGAGCTCCAGGCCGCCGAGGTGCGCAAGCTACAGAACACGGCAAAGCAACTGGAGGACGCGCTGTCGCAGACTCGCAGGGCATGAACAAGCTGCAGCAGACGCTCGTCGAGACCCTCATGACCGTCGACGTCTCGCCGGACGGCGCCGCTGCCGCCGGGTACGCGGCGCAGCAGATGGCCAGCGCCGTGGGCAAGCTCGCCGGCCTCCAGCACCACGGCGACGCTCCAAAGCAGGTTGTGCATGTGCTGCTCCACGCAGTCGACGCCGTGCGTGGCCGCGGCGGCGTGCGCCCACCGGCTGTCCCGCGGCTCCGGGCAGTGGCGGACGTGCCCGAGGTCCGTCCGAGAGAAAGGAAATGAGTGAGGTGGAGAAGATGAGATCGTGCGTACGTGGACAGCCACGTCGACTGCTTGACACCACCTGGGCTGTTTAGGGCCTACATGGACTGAATTAAGTAGATTGAGGAACCAACAGTACGATTTCATAGTTGTGGGACCCAGACGAAATCAGCCCAATACTTTACCGGCCGTGCAATTTACTCAATTGACAATATAGAAGAACCAGGAGTTGGCTGTAATTATGTGAATGAATGATGACAGTGTGAGGTAGGATAAATAAAACATTTATTTGTTCTAGCTTCAAGCAAAAATGCATTTTGTTCAGGTTGGATCCTTAAACATTCAAGTAGACCTGTTGACGCAAATTAGACAAGAAGTATGTAAAAATTCATATATGGTCATATTCCTGTGCATATTAATTGATTAATAAATAAAATGTAACACTCCTATGCTTAGTTTTGCCTCAATTTACTAAGGACCAAATTTCATGCTAACTCTGTTGAGGGACACCTAATGCTTCAATCTGAGGCAAACAACCCCAAACATCTCATCTGCTGCTTGAAATGGCAACCTGAATCTCATATGAGGAACAAATCCCAACTTGACTCCTATCAGTTTTTCAAACTTTTAATAGAATCCCTTCAGTATAAGCATTCACATTAATGAAACACAGAGATTCCATTGAAGTATTTTGATAGTATAGTATAAAACCTACAGTGGGCATGTAAAGCAGTACAAGGAAGTGGTCCTTGAGTCAAGGACTCACCAGCTTCAACAAGAGAAAGTCCTAAAACCGCAGGAACAATAGTGCAGACACTAAGTTATGATACAACTACTTCAACATTTATACCTGTGGTTGGGAAGGATGTGCACGGCTGTAAAGTCTAGTTATGAACTCTCTTGTGTCGATGTGGCTGACCAAAGGGTAGAGCCGGAGATATGAATCAATTCTATCCCGGATGTCACGGAACTTCTGAGCTTGAGTTCCTGCCATGAGGAAGCGATACATGGTGTTGCTCTGCTGGCAGGACACGACTAGCGTGTACGCCTGCCGGAGTGTGTCTTCCAATCCGTCCAGCGGTCTCCGGATCTCTGGGCGCTGCATCGTCTCTGACTGCTGAAGCATTTGTAGGAGATCCCCGATCATCATGACATGGTGCATAAGGTGTTGGCACTCCTCCCTGTTCCGGCGAACAGTTTGCACTGCCTGGACAATCATGGTGATGAGGCCACCAGCGTCGACTCCAGCCAGCTGTGCGACGGTGGCAGCCTGGCTGAGACCGTTCCATAGTGCCATCGATCATGTACTCAGTGCTGCCTCCTCTATGCACCTGTGGACAAGATAAAAGCTGATGCAAGATGAGAAACAGTAGTGTGGAGATGAAACTCTTAACCTTTTTGCAACTTTTTTACCTTTATTACGTGGTCGCCGTGCTTGTAGAGAAGAGATGAAGCTACGATTCCTAAATATTGTTTTCCTCAATCAGATCAGACAGGACACAAACTGAACAGTCTACGGTAGATTGCAAACAACGCTGAGAACTTACAAGCTAGAGCAGAGTAAACCACCGGCTGAAGAAGTTTGGGCACTCGTATAGTATCCGTTTTAGCCCGATCCCCAACAGGCCGACAAATCATTGTAAAGGCAGCCACCAGGGAAACCGCGTTGATCGAAACTTCGCAGAAGATGATCGATCCGATTCCAATCGAATAAAAAAGGTAGGGTACATCCACCGCATGGCGTCCGTTGACCCCAAGTCCACCTAGTTTCAATCAATCAATGAAACAAATTCAGAAATGAGGGATGGGTCGGGTCAGGTTCGGTTGGGCCAAAATACCCGAAGCCTTCTGCTCGGCCCGCGCCCGACCCAGCCCGACCCGACCATCAGCCTGCAACTGCAAGTTCTGACCTGAGCGAGTCCGCGGCTGCGTCCCTCCACGCCGCTGCCGTCGTTCCGGCTGCCACCATCGCTCCTCCGCGCCGCTGACGGGGATCTGGCGGGGCTGAGTTTGCACTTTGGTCATGGCCTGAGCCCTGAGGGGCACGGCACTGGAGGAGACAGGAGAGGGAGGTTGCTGTTCGGGTGCCGGGGGCGAGCTAGGGCGCAGGCTCAGCCGCAGGGCCGACGGGCGGCTGCTCGACGTTGACGACGGCCTGGCAGCTGCTTGGGAGTTGGGAGAGAAGGGGAACGGGGCCGCCGTGCACGAGTCAACGAGTGGAGACGTGAGCATTGGAGTTCGTGGCCCACTAAGGCTGTCTTCAACGACTCATTCGTTATTTAGGCCTTATTTAGTTGGACCTCAAAATCCAAAAAGTTGCTACAGTACTTATCACATCGAATGTTTGTGGTTCGTGCATGGAGCATTAAATGTAAATGAAAAGAAAAACTAATTACACAGTTTGGTGGGAAATTGCGAGACGAACGTTTTAAACCTAATTAGTCAATGTTTGGACACTATTTGCCAAATAAAAACGAAGGTGCTACAGTAGCCCCAAAATCCAAATTTCGCGAACTAAACAAGGGCTTAATAAAAGATTCGATACATATTCGACATCTTCTCTAATAACTAGATTTAAAAAGAATTATTTCTGTAAATGAGTTTCCAACAAAAAGAATGTCCATATTTAGATTGGGTCTCTCAAACAATCTAAAATAGATCTTCCATATAAGTTGTTGGAGACTGATTTTGTATCTTTTACTATTTATTTTGGATTTAGATGCCCAAATAAGTTGTTGTGACGGTCTAACCCAGGCTGCTATCGCTGTGACGCTATCTAGGCTGCACTTGAGAGCTTTCATTTTTATTACCAAAAAATACATTTTTGAGAATAATAAAACAACTTTAAACCTTCGTTCGAGCCCTCACTTGGTCCCTCTCCTTCCCACATGCATATTTCCTTATCTCTTTCTTTTTTCTCTCTCTCTTGACCAAGGCCTAAATACTTTTTCTCTTGCTCGAGGCCTGGCCCGGCTTAGATATATGCTTTGCCGCATATTTGGTCCATTCTTTTTTTTTTTGAATGGCGCCACCTTGGCGCGGCCTTCTTTGGAGGCCTGGTGCGGAACAGGGGTTCGAACCCCCACGGGCTGGTTCCTCCTTGGAGTCTTAACCGCTGGGCTATGTGCCCATCCGCATATTTGCTCCATTCTTAAAAAAATGAAATCTCACGAAATGAAGTTACGTCAGTCAAGATAAACACCCAAAAAAGAAACAGTACATGGAGTTCAAAAAACAAAATAGTACACCAAAGCACTCCCTGCAAGTCACATCAAAGATATGGGGCAGAGTTCTCCACTGCGATGCCCTCTAATGAGGTAAGCGACATCGGCAGATATCGCCATCGATAAGAGAACCTAGGTTTTTCAAATAGGATATGGGTCTAGACACATCGTGACAAGGTCTACAACAATGAGTCTGACCACAAAGGTGTCACCAATGCTAACATGGCAGAAAGCCAAACAGAGCTTTTGCTCAAAATTCTCGTACCCGAAACCCACACCCTGTTCTTGCAATGGCAACGAACCCACCAACGCCACCGCAAGTCATCATCCACCACTTGTTGTTCATGTATCTACCTCTCTGTTAGTATATGCTCTCGACAAATTTCTTGTCAGTTGTCCATCAAAAAAAGAATTGAAATCTCACTTTCGAGACAACCCCAAATTTAATTAGATCTATAAGATAGCATTAATATTTGTATCTTTAAATAAATTTATTATAAAAACATATTCCATGGATTAATCTAATGGTATTTATTACACCTCATAAATATTAATATTTTTATATACACTAGCCAACTTGTCCATGTGTTGCGATGTACAATTTGTTGCATGGTGCTCGTGCCAATGGTAATATGCTAGCTGTTTTGTTAGATTTAATTGGGCTTGGCTCAACCTTAAATCAAATATGCTCCAAGGCCGATAGTAAATGCTAGTGTAATAAAGGATTAATTCCATATGGAAAATTGATAAGACATTGACCCTGTTTGTTTCTACTTATAATCGATTCAATTATATGACTGTACCGTGAGAATGTTTTAATTTTAATTCTCGATTATCGATATGCTGGTTCAAAGTTCTAAAGCGGTGGTCAGAAAAATCAACAATAATCGATGCCTTTGGTGGGATTCTCATTTTTTTCAACACTAATCTGATTATAAGTAGCAGCAGCAACAAACAGGACTTAACTTACATAGGTGGTTGTTGTGTGCATCTACTGTGGGTTTAAGAAAGGTGAAGGCGAACCACATGTCCACAAGCACCGTGATGCAAAATGGGCTTAGGATGGCTAGGCCATGACATGAGCCGGATGCGGCGCCAATGAAGGTTTTGCAGTTCCAAACTCAAAAGCGAGAAGGACGATAGTGAGTGACGACAGATCGAGAAACAGAAGAGGAGTGAGGGACGAAGTGATGGGGACAGTGAGAGATGGAACAAAGATATTTTTTGTCTTTAATATTAGGTATATAAGATATATATCGATATAGATTAGATAGTATACATATAGATTATGTATAGATTTGTTATATAGTTTCTCTATTAGATATAGGTATTAATATAAGATTAGGCAGTATATATATATATATATATATATATATATATATATATATATATATATATATATATATATATATATATATATATATATATATATATATATATAGTTCATGCATAGATTTGTTATGTATCTATATTTATATCTGTACTACCTAATCTATATTAATATCTATATCTAATAGAGAAAATACATAACAAGATTTGTTAATTAATTCCTAATGAAAAGACCAAGGTAAACAAAAAAAGGCATTTTAATTCTTTGACAAAACCTAAGATAATTATCTTATTAATTACGGAGCAGATGAGGAAAAAGAGACCGGTCCCTTTTTCCCTTGCGCAGACGAGAACTGTACCAGGGATCGCTCTCGTAGCTTTTTCAAGCTGTTAATGAGATATATACTCCTCTGTATATGGATGGTTGCTAATTTGCTTGAGAGCAACTAACCAGTCGCTCTAGCTGAAGGTTCATGATCTTGCTGATAACTCACGCACGCACACCACACAACGCCCTGTCGCTCTCTCGTCCTCCTATGACTATGCAGATGTGGATTATTTGAGGAACATTCTTCTTTCTCAAATTTTCCCAACCTTTTATTTTACTAGCTACTGTATATTATATGGGGCATGCATGGTGCAGTGCACATTGCCATGCCATGCCTAAGGTCAACGTGCTCTCTCTCTCTCTCTCTAGCACATGCATATATGCAGAGTCGGATGATGAAATCATAAGCTTTTTCAATCCACCGCACTGCCTAAGAACTCCAAAAAAAACAGAGAGATTGAACTTTTTTTTTGAGAATTTACAGAGAGATTGAACTCACTCGAGCTGTCCACCACTTGCCACTTGGTACGTGAAGATAGGGTTCAAAATGGTACCGATATTTCACGGTATCAATTTGGAATACGTTTACGGTGTGTTCAATTGGAGGATGGAATTGCATAGTATATCCTGGACGAGGGGAGAGGAAGCAGACGAGTGGAATCATATTTTTGGATAAAATGTTTGGTGAGGTCGCATAAGCGGAAGAAAAAAAACTGAGATGTTATTTGGGATGGTCTATAGTACAACGAGCATCCACTGGGCCGTCCTCAACAATGAAGGCCGCCAATTTGGTCACATACCAGCGAATGTAGGATGTTCCTATATTTTACACCAACCGAGCCAGGCTCGAACAGCACATGTGAGGAGCCTAAGAGTAATTTTAGCTCGATCCATCAAATTTGGGCCTCTACTTTTGATTTGAGGGTTCCCCTCATTTTAGGATCTAATTCTTTGTATATGCTCTAGCAAGAGCCCACAAATCCCTTTTGATAGATACCGACACAAGGGATCTGCTTACATTCTCTACGCTCTATCAACTAGCTATACATGTGGAGAAGAGGCAGGAGGGTGAGATCCACTTGTCGGGGCTTGCCTCACGACTCGCGGGAAGAGACGGAGGCGCTCGCGACTCGTGCGAAGAGGCGCGGGGAAGAGGTGGAGGCGCCCATAACTCGCGGCAAGCGGCGGACGCGCGAGGATGCACTCGCCGGAGGAGGGTGCGAAGTGTGACACCAACGGAAGGAAGATCGTCGTTGGAGGTAGCCGCACGCTGGGAGGGAGTGCCCCCCGAATTTGGGTGGAGGAGGGGCATTGCGATGGTGGTTGTCGTTGTGGGTGTCGAGATGGTGGATGACGCCACGGAATAGTGCTGTGGGGGCAAGAGGAAGGTCGACGGTGACGAAGCGTTGCTCTCGGACGACACGAGTGATGAACCCGTACGAGTGCGGGCTTTCAACGACCCCAATAGTAAAGCAGGGGCTCCCTCCAAACCCTCAAGGAACGAGGGCCCAGTGAGAGATTTGAGGGGGGCCTCCAATTTGAGGGCTCTAATAGGGGGCTTGCTATGAGCTCTTTTTTTTTTTGCTCCGACCCTTAAATTTGGTTTTGATGACTCAAGTAGGGGCTCTACTAGAGTTGTTCTAATATCCTTCTCTTTATTAATCTATACGCACGGCCCAATGCAGGGATCAGATCGACGTGAGGGGAACAAATATGCCCTTAGAGATCAAATCCATGTGTACTCATTCGGTTCCCGTTGAGATATTAGACCTATCTGTATTTGAGTATTGATATTCAATGTCTAATACCAAATTAAATCTATTTGATACTTATTAGATCATAGTCCCTGTCCTATAATATAAAGGATTTAGAGTTCAAAAATTTTACCAAATATAAGGTATTTTAATCATTAACCTCCTCTCTCCTCTGTCTTTCTTGGCAAGAAACTTGGTATTGCCCAAACAAACAACATTAATTTTTTTGATAGAATAACAAACAACATTAATTAAGGAAAGTACCAACTGAACTACTCTTTCTATCCTAATTATTTTTTTGATGAAAAAAGAATTATATTAGATAATAATTGGGTACATCAACACATTACAAGCACTCTGAAATACACTACATATATTCAGAAACTGATTTTCATCTAAATTGTACCCACGTTGTGAAAAAGCTCCAGATTTCAAAAACCAAACATATTTGACGCTTCGTATGGATGACTGCACAGGCAAACACTTGGCAACAGGCCTGAGAACAGATGCCCAACGAACGACAGCCAACATCCCTACAAGCGGAGTTGAGAAACTTCATCTTTCTGGTATCTTCCATCTTAGAGGAGACTCCTTATTTTATCTGTTGGATCATCCTTTATATTACAACAGGAGGGAGTACACGTATAATATCGACGCCATTCATATCTTGTCGTAGATAGATGACACCATCCATATTGGAAAACGGATTTGAAAAAGGTACGTCTACTTGTAACCATATCTATATTGGATATGTTTGTACCCACTAGAGGGTGGTTATGCTACTATGTGTCGTATGGAGGGCTGGTGTGCAAAAAAGTCAGTGTCTAAAGCTGTGTGACAGCTCACACCACAAACAAAGATGAAGCAAGTGCAATCGAGAGGATCGTTGACCTTGCCATATTCAGGTACTGCCGCGAGGATGAAAAGGCATCTTCAGATAATTGGTAGGCACCCACAAGATAGTTTTTTTTATTTCACACCTATCAAGACATTTGTATACTTGTAGAAACTTGCCATTTTTAATTATATATGCAGTTTTTTTTTGCTTCTCATCTGGGTGCAATTGTAGCATCTGTCCGTACACACGCACGTCCACTCAACACACACACACTACACACACCACCCGTGTACAAATAAACCTACAACTACACTCAGATCTGAAGACCGCGTCCTTCTTGAGATCACCAAAATCCATAAATTCTGTAGACGACAGACACGTCGTAATCCTATTGTGGCATCACGCACGAGAGGCAGACGCTTGGACCGGTCCAAGCAAAATTTATTTGGGGGCATGCCCCAGTGAGACACCAGAGTTGCGATCCCAAGGATCGAACTCGGCAGGCAACTCTCACACCGGAGATGCTAGCCACCGAGGTACGCGCTCGTTCTCCAATTATATATGCAGTTATGCACATGTGCAGCTGCAAAGAAAGTGCTTGTACGTAATATCATCTCTTCATCAGGGGATCTATGCATACACCCATACCCATGTCCATGTGTGAGTTACACTGTAGGAGTGAGTGCAAATGATTGGAACATAGGAGTACTCTGCAACAATTATATCCTAAAATGTACTTCTTAGTCACGACTTGTCTGCTAAAATAGATTCCATGTTAAATTGAACCTACCAAAAAACTATAAATTTCTCTTTTTTTTCTCGGTTATAGGCATAAACCATTTTTCTGCTTTTAAAGTGACTTAGATCTTACTTATGTTTAAGTCACTCTACCTTTTTATGGGTAGTAAACTTTTTAGGGTAACAAAAAAAATTGACATTAGTAGAAAAATGCCCTAGAGAAAAAGGTTCCAGCTTAAAAAGAATGTTATAGAGGAAACATGCATGTCATTTATCCCGATAGAATAAAAACAAAATTATCATATAAATAAAATTGTTATATCTGGAGGTTGATGGGTCTATACACAAGGGTGCAAAAAGTATCTTGTGCGTAAGCAGGACCAAGATAACTTGTAAGGAGACATGTCCATTTTTATTATAAAATTAGTTAAATGGAATGATCATCTTTGATAATAGAATAATCAACATTTTGTGTATTGAACGGTTTTATTTACTATTGTATTTATAAAAATATTGAATTTGTTGTACTAAGAAAACATCTTTTTTATGACAAGTAGAGTCTATAAAAAAACTGCAGACTCAAGCTTACTTCAAAGAGGTTGCTTAATGGTTTTAAGGAACGGAAGCGAGCAACTAGTCTCGAAAAAACATATTGAAGGGCCCAAGATGTCACATTGAGGTGGGTGAATAGGTGTTCTTTGAAAATTCAAGCACAAAATGGTAACAGACTAGTAATATTTTTTGCAGATTATCTAAGCATTGCATGGATTACACACACTTCTACGGATATTCAAGCAGACTTTCCTCACTTTTATGGATAATCAAACTATCTACACTTTGGCATATATTTAAGCAGATTACCCACACTTTTATGGATATTCAACAAGTACACAACAAACACGAGTGTAAATTACGCCTAGTGAATTCTAGCTGAAACCAACCTTAGAGATGTGGTTCTTTATATTACAATTAGCAATTCCACAAACACACATAACCATGCAAATCGAGTAGAATGAACAAATCAAAACAGGAACTAACCTTAGCCATGGTACCTTGATCGCCAAATCATTGGTTGCCTTCACCTTAGCTTAAATCTTGCAATCAATTTCCTTGCTATCTTCGCCTTATTTTTTCATCATCAAGTCAATCTTATCTCGTATCAACAATAAGAAATCACTCGTATTATATTTATATATAATATAGTTTTTGATTAAATATTTGCTTCTATCAAACAAGCTTCCTTGTTGATTTTTTTGAATTACTAAGTCCTTGTTCATCTTTCTTTTTATCAGTTGATAATAACCAAGCAAGCAACCTTCACAATCTCTCTTTGTGTTTCCCATTGCTCTTGATCATCTCTTTCATATTGCTTCTAGCTTGATCAATATCAATGCATTTTCAAAATCCCTTTGTCTATGCAAGCAAGATATGTTTGATACCAAACCATATGATTTTCATATTGCCCCATTTGTCACTTGTATTTTCTTGCATTGCCATTTCTTCAATTATGGACTAACGACTCATCCTTCAATATTGATCAGCAATACCAATGAACATCAACCTTTTTTCATTCACGCAAACAAGCCACCATTGGGTCTAATTAATAGCCATTGTAACCTTGTCTCTTTTGCCTTTTCTGTTTGCTCCCCCTTTCTTCAATTTGAGAAATGACAAGGGTTTGATACTATTATTTGCAATGAAACATATCCAAGGCACACCAAACTCATTAGTCCTTTAATTGCTCTGCCATTCAACCACAAAAACCTACTTAGGAGGTCTAGATGCACTTTCATTACCTCAAGATCAAGTAGAGATCGTCCATTGTTATGTGTCTTATGGAGTTGATTCTATTAGTTGGTTGTAGGACAAGATCTTTCCATTAGCACGTACTACATAAAGTTTGTTTGTTGGCAGGTGCCACTTGGAGGTCGTTCTATTGGCAAGTGCTATGTATAGATCAATCCATTGGCAAGTGGCTTATGTAGTTTTGTTCTGTCTGCGGATCTCACGCGAGGATCATTTTGTCTCTACATGCTATACAGGTTGTCTTAGAGTAAGTGTTGCTTGGAGATTGATCTGTCATTCACTGTCCTAGGTGATTGGACGCGTAGATATTCTTGTATTATTAAGTGTCATGCAATGATTTATCCTGCAGTCGAGTGAAGTAGAGTTTGTTCGATTAGTAAGATCTAGCTGTCCATTGACAAGTGCCATGTGGAGATCATCATTTCTACTGGTAGGTGGTGCATGGATCTCACTCCGCTGGTTAGCGCCATGTTAAACATTCATGGTTTGATAAGTGCCACATGGAGATCATGCATTTGGCAGGCACGCGTGGCTAGAGATCTATCGATTACCAATATATGCAATACAACACTTTGAAGGTTGGTTCACTGTAGATACCTTTTACAGTTGTATCTAATTAAAAATTGAAATCAAAGGATATGTGATTTTGAAAAGCTTAGAGATAGATTTGTGACAGCTAGATTCAATTAAAAAATTAAAATCTAATGGAAGACGTTTCTAAAATCCCAAAGATAAGATCATATCTTAACTATGAGGCTTAATCACGAAGCTATTCAAATTTATACGCAAACTTATGTCCATCCGTTCCAAATCATCTAGATACATTATTTTTACTATATATGTAGACATATTGTATAGCTAAGTGCATAGCGAAATCTACGAATGTAGAAAAACCAAACGTCTTGTAATTTGGAATGGAGGGAGTAACTAAATATGCGTCCTAGTTATATATTATATATTCATAATAACAAATTACAGTAACAACGGTACAAATCACATATCACCTCGACAGCAGGAAAAAGAAATCTGAAAAATCTTAAAGATCTTTCCATTAGTACGTACTACGTAAAGTTTGTTTGTCGGCAAGTGCCACTTGGAGGCCGTTCCATTGGCAAGTGCCATGTATACAACAATCCATTAGCAAGTGGCGTATGTAGTTTTGTTCTGTCCACGGATCTCATGCGAGGATCATTTTGTCTCTACATGCTATCATGTTGTCTTACAGAAAGTGTTACTTAGAGATCGATCTGCCATTCACTATCCTAGGTGACTGGACGCGTAGATATTCTTGTATTGTTATTAGGTGTCATGCAATGATTTGTCCTATTGGTGAGTAACATATAGAGTTTGTTCGATTAGTAAGATCTAGCTATCTATTAACAAGTGCCTTGTCGAGATCATCATTCTATTGTAGGTGGTGCATGGATTTTCACTCTACGTGTAGCGCCGTGTTAAACATTCGTGGTTTGATAAGTGCCACATAGAGATCATGCATTTGGTAGGCATGCATGGCTACAGGTCTATTGGTTACCAATATGTGCAATACAACACTTTAGCGGTTGATTCATTGTAGATACCCTTTTACAGCGGTATCCAATTAAAAATTGAAATCAAAAGATAGGTGATTTTGAAAGCCTAGAGATAGATTCGTGACAACTGGATTCAATTAAAAAGTTAAAATCTAATGGAAGACGTTTCTAAAATCCCAAAGATATGATCACATCTTAACTACGAGACTTAATCACTAAGCTATTCAAATTTATACACAAACTTACGTACTCACTCCGTTCTAAATTATCTGGATATATTATTTTTACTATGTATATAGACATATTGTATATCTAAGTACGTAACAAAATTTACCCAGAGAAGCCAAAATGTTTTATAATTTTGAATGGAGACAGCAACAAAATATGCATCGTAGTTATTTATTCCATAATAACAAATTATTATAGTAACAACGGCACAGTCTCATATATCATCACGGCGTCATCAAGAAAAAGAAATCTGAAAAATCTTATAAGACCATTTCCGTAGGACGAAAAAAAAACACCCCCCAAAAGCCGAAAGAACTCTCGCTCGAGGGGTGGAAAAGAAGCGGAAGGGGTGACGAGACGAGAGGAAACCCTCGCCTCCGGCACACGCCATGGTGGAGACTCGCCGGAGCTCCGCCGCCGCGGCCGCTGGGAAGCGCCCGTCCCCGTCGCCGTCCTCTTCGTCCGTACCTCTCCCGAAGCGGCCCAAGGTGAGAGCGCCACCCCCACGCGGATCGAAGAATCTCGCGTCGCCGCCTCCCGATTTGACCTGTCGGCTAACCGATCTGAACCGTGGCCCTGACCAGGCGGAGTCCCCAGGGTCACTGACGGCGTCCGCGCCCGGGAGGGCCGAGGAGGATTCCGTGGCGGGAGCGGCACCCGCGAGGAGCACCGGCTCGGCCGAGGACGTGGCGGCGGTGGCACAGAAAGGTGGGCGGCTTTCGGGCGTTTTGGGATCCTAGGGTTTGGTGGGGGCGGGTTTGGAATCGAGTTCATGGGGTTTTGATGCTTTGGTGCAGATCAAGGAGCGGATAAGCCTTCTTCCGCCGTGGCCGAGAGTTCGAAGAGGAGGAAGGAGCCGGAGCAACAGCAACCCGCAGCGCCATGGGCGAAGCTGCTCTCGCAGTGCTCACAGGTGCGGTGACCTGACGGCAACCTGCCAGCAGCTGATTATTGGATAATCTTGGTGTATATGCTGTAGTTATCGAAGTTAAAGATGGCAATTTTTATGCTGGGCTTTGTAAAGATTCAATTTTTAAGGTGTTAGGGGTGAAATTTTGGTCTTCGGATAGCATCTTGCTGTTTGGCTAGATTATTTAGCATGGAATATTACTAGTCTTGCTGTTTAGAGCTTGGTTCTGAGTACAGCTAGGCAGCGTTCTAAAAGGTGCTTTTGGGAGGAGGGAAAAGGGGGTACCAGTCGGCTTACTAGGTTGGGATATTAACTACCGTATATACTGTTTACTTGTGCTCTTTCAGTCAGCATATTCTCTCGTTAGAAACAGGGGCAAGCAATACTAGTTCCTGGTAGTATTTGTTATGCCTAGGCTTTTTATTGTGGGAATTTGCAATTCATGGTACCAGATTGCCTGGTTGATGCTTAGCTCCAGTTAGGGCCTACTTTTAGCTGTTCAACGGGCATCTGATTTGGGATACATTGATATTTCTTTTTTCTGTTCTGTAGCTTGTAGGGAACTTGTCCAACATAGCCGCTACCTGTTTTCACTACACATTCATATGTTCAAGGTTTTGTCATCAGTTAATAAATAGTCACATGTATTGTAGATATGTATATTTAAGGGTACCTAGTAGGCTAAATCTGATCTGTTTGAAGTCATTGTTGTTTGTCTTTGTTGACATGTCTTTCTGTAATGTTGATATCCTGAACTTATAGAAATCAGTATCTACTTGACGGGATGCATCTTTTGAATTCCTTTGCAATCACCACTGGATCTATTGTTGCTACTTTAACTACTTAGTAGTTGGTCAAGGCCTCACATTTAAAGTAGCTTGTAGGTCAATCTTTGTTGGTTGTTTTTGTTAGCATGTATATTTTTCTGTAGATGTTTATGATTTCAGTTCATAATGATTGTAGAACAATGCATGAAACATTATTCTATTTGTAAATACTGATAGAAAACATATTTATACTACAGACTCCTCACCATCCCATCAGTGTGGCTCAGTTTTCTGTTGGTCAAAGCAAAAGCTGTAATTTGTGGCTGAAAGACCAACCTGTTAGCAAAGTGCTTTGCAAGCTGCGGCGCCTTGAGGTATGTTCTTGTTTTTATGGTTCATATTCATTCCGCGGAGTGCATGAACATTCTCAAGTGTTAGTCTGCAAGTATTTCATTGGCTTTGATGTTTAATTTTCAGCAAGGAGGTCCATGTGAGTTAGAAGTTCTAGGGAAGAAGGGTATGGTCCAATTAAATGGAAAGCCCATAAGTCCAGGCACAAAAGTTCCCCTTACAGGAGGGGATGAAGTCATATTCAGTTCATGCGGAAAGCATGCTTATGTATCCTTTTATCATTTCCGGTTCATTCAGTCATACATTTTTTCTTCAGTTACATCTCTTTCTTCATGACTGTAGTATGCACTTTGAGAATGGAGAAATGTCATATATGTTACCTGTTTTTCCTTTACTGGCTCATAGATTTTTCAGCATCCTTTGAATGACAAAGTTCCTAAAACGGTGCCATCATCTGCTGTTAACCTTCTAGAACCTCCCGTTGCTAGCGTAAAGCGCATCCGTACAGATAAGAGAACAGGAGACGCTTCAGCTGTAGCTGGTACAGAGATGTTGGCATCTACATCTAATCAGCCGAAGGATGTAGCAGCAGTACCTCCCGCGGCAGCCGGAGAGAACAGCCAGAGAGTAGTGTGGCCAATGGCATCATCTGCTTCTGATAAATCAAAAGGGCGTGCTGTAAGCCTTGATAAGGAATTTGAGAATGGGGAAAATGCTAATGAGGTAAATTCTAACATTGAAGACTCTCCAATGGATGTCGCTGCAGCCCCCATATCTCCTGATGCTGCTGCGAACGATACCTGTCAACAAAATGGCTTTGGGCCTGATACTCATCTTGGTACGGAAATCGGTAAGATTGCAACCTATAAGATAAGGCCAGTTCTGAGGATGATTACAGGATCAACTATATCCGAGTTCGATTTGACTGGTGATCTTTTTAAAGCTCTTGAAGATCAGAGGGATCTCATCAGGGATCTTAACGCTTCGACCAGTGTGCCTCCAAGTAGATGTCAAGCCTTTAAGGATGGGATGAAACAAGGAATTATTAATCCAAGTGATATTGATGTTACCTTTGAGAATTTTCCTTATTATCTCAGGTGATATGCTTTGAATTTGTGTTCCTTTGCTGCTTTGACATTATTCTGTTTATGCAAGATTCTTATCATGCTGTCTATTTGAAGTTTTGCATATGCATGTGTTATTTATATGCTACATTATAAAAATCTAAGGCAACTTGTCTATTCTTCTTTGGTTAGTTTTGAGGTTGCCAACAATGGTGTATGCTTAGTTCTTAGATTATAGAAATTGGTTGGTTGAGTTTTTCTTAAAGCCTTGTAAGGGCTGTCTGCAGACCAACCTTGGGATGCAGCATGATATTTCTTTTTAGTCGTCACATGTCCATATCTTTGTATTTATCGGTTCTCATCTCATGCAGTGAGAATACAAAGAATGTGCTCTTATCATGTGCATTCATACACTTGGAAAAGAAGGAATTCATCAAGCAGTTTGCTGAGATTTCATCAATAAATCAGCGAATTTTGTTATCTGGTCCAGCAGGTACTTACTTTCTCTGTTTGGAGACCTGTACTTCCTTTGTTGTTTACCTTTTCCAATTGATTTAACCTGGAGTCACTAGGGCTTGAGTTATGGCAGTTGCCATATTGGAGACCTGTACTTCCTTTGTTGTTTACCTTTTCCAAGTGATTTAAACTGGAGTCACTAGGCCTTGAGTTGAAGGGCGGGCCTGGTGCAAGCGGTAGAGTCTTACCGCCTGTGACCGGAAGGTCCCGTGTTCGAGTCGCGGTCTTCTCGCATTGCACAGGCGAGAGTAAGGCTTGCCACTGACACCCTTCCCCAGACCCCGCACAGAGCGGGAGCTCTTTGCACTGGGTACGCCCTTTTTTTTTCACTGGGCCTTGAGTTATGGCAGTTGCCATACTTTTCTCGAATAATGCTAGTGACCATACTTGTTTGATAATTATCCCAGTGCTTGTGCTCTTGTATTCCTCTGATTTTTCTGTGGCGATGCATTTAGGTTCCGAGATTTATCAGGAAACATTGGTAAAGGCACTTGCCAAACATTTTGGTGCTAGACTCCTTGTCGTGGATTCACTTTTGCTGCCTGGGGTAAGCTCATCATGTATATTTATTTACTGCTAAAGAATATTCAGAAGCTAAGAAACCTTGAATCATTGCATGTTCCATTACCATTTTCCTATTCTGAACAAGAAATCCATGTAGGCACCTTCCAAGGATCCAGAATCCCAGAAAGATGTTGGGAAGGCTGATAAATCAGGGGATAAGGCAACTGCCGAGAAGTTTGCAATATATCAGAAGCATCGTTCTTCGTTGGCAGACACTGTTCACTTCAGGAGGCCAGCTGCACCAACTTCCAGTGTGAATGCTGATATTGTGGGAACATCCACTCTGCATTCTGCATCTCTACCGAAACAGGAATCGTCAACAGCTACATCCAAGAGCTATACTTTCAGAGAAGGTTTTGTTAGCTATTCTTTATTACTTAATGTATTGAATTTTATTTTTCTCAAAACATGATTTTTCCTCCACATCTTCTGTAGGTGATAGGGTGCGTTATGTGGGTCCAGCTCAGCCATCCTCTTTGTCACAAAGGTACATTGATTGTAAATATTATTCCTGTCTTCAGATGTATCCAATGCTTGTTCCTTACTTCCTTAGGCTTCTACATTATTATCATCAGAATTTTGTTCCAGTAGGCAATGCATGCTTTAGGTGTAGCGCCAATTGAAGAAAAGCTTGTCCAACACCGGTTGAGATGGTTTGGACATGTGCAACGGAGACCTCCATATGCACCGGTGTGTAGTGGAATCCTAAGTCAGGATAGTAACGTGAAGAGAGGCAGAGGAAGACCGAAGTTGACTTGGGTAGAGGCAATAAAAGGAGACTTGAAAGGATGGAATATACCCAAAGACTTAGCCTTAGATAGGAGTGCTTGGAAGACAGCTATTCACGTGCCTGAACCTTGATTGCTTCTGTTGGGTTTCAAGTCTGGCCTACCCCAACTTGTTTGGGACTTAAAGGCTTTGTTGTTGTTGTTGTAGGCAATGCATGCTTTAGTACTGCAAGGAAGTTTATCATTAGTGGTATTAGAGTTTCAGGGACAGATAATCTGTGCCTTAAATTTTGTATAAAATGGATATTTAATGACCTTTGTCATTCTATTGGTATGAGTTCTGACGAGAGATATTTTATGGTCTTATATAGTCTTTGTAGTATGAACTAATGCGCTACCAACTGATATCAATTAACATTTGCACAAAATCTTATCTTGTCCGCTGGATTCAATCTTGGTGTTACAAGTTGGAGGTGGGTTTTCGCCCATCCCACTATAACTTTTCCTTTTATCAAGCTGAACTCGGCAAAAAGCCATTCAAAGTGGGACCACCTGTTGCTTGGGCGCTGCCATATATTGACAGACTAAGATTGAGTTTGTGAAATACTGTTCGCCCAAACAATCGTTTATACCGTTTACAAGCCGTTTAAACGATATATGGTGGTACACCGTTTCCATTTAATTGGCTGTTTTGCCCATTTAACAGCCGTTTTTTCTAGTTTAAATGACAAGTGACTGACTGTTCACTGTTTGGGATAACATATCCACCAATTATGCTTGTGCACCTGACACTTCATCATTTTTGAAAGAAACATTTTATATGGTGTCCATCCGTCAGATAGTCTTTACAAACTATAGTTTACTATGGTTGGATGAAACATTTTTCCCATGAAATTCGTGTCTGTACTCAGTAGGCCTCTTAAACAGGAAGAGGAATAACTGGAATATGAGACTTCTCATAGGGAACCCACTTATGAGCTTGCTTTTGTACTTACAATCCTGGAAATTGAGATATTCTTTCTCCTGATGACATTTTTTTTTCTAGCAACCATGTTCATTCAATACATACATTTATTCTTATAAATTGTTTGATTGATCTCCAGGGGACCAAGTTATGGTTATCGAGGCAGAGTGATGCTTGCCTTCGAAGATAATGGATCCTCAAAAATTGGAGTCCGATTTGACAAGCAGATCACCGATGGTAATGATCTTGGCGGTTTGTGCGAGGAAGATCATGGCTTCTTCTGCTCTGGTTAGCTCAAACTTCCGAATTCCTCTACTTCTTTGGCAGTTATTTGAACTCTTTATTTGTTGCTGAGGACGCATTATTTCCACAGCTGAATTACTGCGCCCAGACTTTTCTGCTGGTGAAGAAGTTGAGAGGCTAGCTATGACCGAGTTAATAGAGGTACTGCTGCTTTTTAGGACAAGGAATCCTGTTGAATATGAAGTTAGCACTCTGTATAATAGTATGATTTTCATTTCCTGTCAGGTCATTTCAGAAGAGAACAAAGTTGGACCTCTGATAGTGTTACTTAAGGATGTAGAGAAATCATTCACTGGAGTTACAGAGTCACTTTCATCTTTGAGGAGCAAACTTGAATCGCTTCCATCTGGTGTTCTTGTTATAGGATCCCACACCCAGATGGACAGCCGCAAAGAGAAGGTACATGCATTATTCCTGATAAACTAGACAAATTTGGATTGTGGAGGTTTCAAGTTCTGATGCTATTTTGGCATATTGGTTCCTGCATTCATTTTGTAAATGAACAAGGCTGAGTTATTTTTTCTACCTTGCATTGCTGTGATTTTTCACATCCCCACACCAGGGGTTCTTTGTTGGCATATCCTGTTAATCCTTCTTTAATTTTTATCAGTTACCTCTCTTCAATTCTAGCAAAAGTTTGCTAAGATGGTGAAGTGATCTTTCTTGCAGGCGCATCCTGGAGGTTTTCTTTTCACAAAGTTTGCCAGTAGCAGCCAGACACTTTTTGACCTTTTCCCGGTAAATTTTCTTTGTCTTACTCTTTATTCTTCTTGAAGTTTTTTATATGTACTTACATGACTAAATTTGGTAGTCTGATGAACCATGATATTGATTTTATCTCCCTGATTTGCATTGTTTTAATTAATATGATTTTTATTAAAAATACAGGATAGCTTTGGTAGCAGGTTGCATGAAAGAAGCAAGGAAAGTCCAAAGGCAATGAAACATCTAAATAAACTTTTCCCAAACAAAATTTTGATCCAGCTTCCGCAGGTGATTGTATCTCTTGCTACACTCATTTAGTTGTTATTAAGTATATTTTCTGATCTGAAGAATTAAATTTGCAGGATGAAGCTCTGCTTACAGATTGGAAGCAGCAGTTGGATCGTGATGTTGAAACACTTAAAGCCAAATCAAATATTGGTAGCATTCGCACGGTAAGCTGCAGAATAGAAGTCAACATTATACTTGTCCCATGGAACTTAATATTTCCCACTGTCAACTGTATCTTTCTTTAAACTGAAGGGCCTGTGATGCCTGTCTAATATGGCCTGGGTGTATTATTCTCAAATGACCATTTACATGTGTTTGATAGTATTTCTTCTGTTTGATACTTTGTTGCCTGTTTCTGTATGAACGCATATTTTCACCATTTGCATGATTATGCAATTATTCTATGTCTATATATGCTTTTGCTGTTAATATGGTTGAAAGCATCAAATATCCTCATAGAAGTAACTTTTGGATGTACTCCCTCTATCCCTAAATAGAAGTCTTCTCACTTCCCCAGAAGTCAACATTTTTTAACTTTGACCAATTATATATAAAAGAATATTAATATTTATAATATATAATTGGTATCATTAGAAAGATCGTTGATTATACTTTTATAATAAACTTATTTGGAGATATAAATGTTGCACGTATTTTCTACAAACCTAGTCAAAGTTGAGAAAGTTTGACTTGCACGCATCCCATAACGACTTTCTTTCTGGGACGGAGGGAGTAGCCATTTAACCAAAATGTCTGGCATTGGGCCTTTCATGGTTACTTTAAGCTTCTACTTTCCGTGGTTACTTATGATTAGCGAATCAGACCATTATATGATTCTTCACTTTCTCTGTAATGCAGTTTCTGAGCCGCAATGGAATTGAATGCAATGATCTTGAAGAATTATTCATCAAAGACCAATCACTGAGTAATGAAAGTAAGTACTTTTGTTTTGGTCTATTCACATTTCATCTAAAGAATTTCAATTTAAACTTTGCTCCTCCAACCTTTCTTAGATGTGGACAAGATTGTTGGGTACGCAGTGAGTTATCACCTTAAGCACAATAAAATTGAAACTTCCAACTCCAAGGATGCTAAACTTGTACTCACAAGTGAAAGGTAAAAAAGTTTTTCTTATTGAAAACTATTTGTCCTATGTTTCCTTTCAAATCAATTCTCAGTGGATTTTTGAATCATTTACTTGACAGCCTTAAGCTTGGGCTCAACATGCTGCAAAGCATGCAAAGTGACAACAAGAGCTCCAAAAAATCACTGAAGGTACACCCTCCCACTTATTGCCATGCTTTCGTGATTTCTCAACTTAGTTGCTGAACACTATACATATAAATCCTTTTTCTCAGGATGTTGTCACAGAGAATGAGTTTGAGAAAAGGCTTTTGGCAGATGTTATACCACCTAATGACATTGGAGTTACCTTTGATGATATTGGAGCCTTGGAGAATGTAAAGGACACGTTAAAGGAGCTGGTGATGCTCCCTTTACAAAGACCTGAATTGTTCTGCAAAGGGCAGTTAACAAAGGTAGCATCATAATGCCTAATTATGCTTGAAATCGCTTACCTGGGGTGTCAGTGTTCTTTCCAACTGTAGGGTTGCCCATGTGGTTGATATTTTTTCAAGCGTTGAATCCACGATCTAAGAACCATTTTAATACATTTTGCTTTGAACTGAGCTAAGATACAGTCATGCCATTTTGCCATTTCATAGTATTGCTTGGATATTTGTGAAATAATTTGCATGAATGCCAAGATAAAATCTCCAAGGAGCATCAGTTTTCTTTGGTCTTCCAGAGTTATCTGAATACACTTGTCCTCTAGTTAATTTGGCAGTATTGTTTCTATAAGGTTTTTCATCTTTCTAAAGAGCGGGAAAATACTTGGGGACACTAAGATTGAGGCTTATGGATTAGTTGGTGTCTAGCCTGATGGAAATGTCACGAGCTGACTCTTTACATGAACTCTTGGCTTCCAGTGATTCCTTATTTAATAATGTGTTATTACTTAGTATATTAGTTAATCATAGATATGTTAGTTTTAAAACTTCATTTGTAGATTATCTTGATTTACTATGGTCATGATCTTATAACTGCCTCCTCAATTCATTCATTGCAGCCTTGCAAGGGAATATTGCTTTTCGGACCTCCTGGCACTGGGAAAACTATGCTTGCCAAAGCAGTAGCAACTGAAGCAGGTGCTAATTTCATCAATATATCAATGTCGAGCATTACATCGAAGGTATTATTTCACCTAATGAGCAACTGATGAGGTCTAGTGTCTCAAGGCTAACCAGTGGTTCATTTACTTTCAGTGGTTTGGTGAAGGAGAGAAGTATGTAAAGGCTGTTTTCTCACTAGCAAGTAAAATAGCCCCCAGTGTTATATTTATTGATGAGGTATGCAAGTGCACAAGTTTACATTAGTAACCACTATCGGTACAGTGTATACTAACTGTTTTGACTTTCTGCAGGTCGATAGTATGCTAGGAAGGAGAGAAAATCCAGGGGAGCATGAAGCGATGCGCAAGATGAAGAATGAATTTATGGTAAATTGGGATGGGTTGCGCACTAAAGATAAGGAGCGTGTGCTTGTTCTTGGTGCTACAAATAGACCGTTTGATCTGGACGAGGCTGTGATTAGGAGGTTCCCCCGCAGGTGAATATTGTTCCATTCAATGGGTGGGATTAGAAGGGCGGGCCTGGTGCAAGCGGTAGAGTCTTACTGCCTGTGATTGGAATGTCCCGGGTTCGAGTCGCGGTCTCCTCGCATTGCACAGGTGAGGGTAAGGCTTGCCACTAACACCCTTCCCCAGACCCCGCACAGAGCGGGAGCTCTCTGCACTGGGTACGCCCTTTTTTTCAATGGGTGGGATTACCCAATTGGGTAACTGTAGTTTTGTTCAGTGGGCCATGATTATCTAATTGTTGCCGTTGGGTAGCAATAGTTTTGTTTGCTTAGGTGGGATTATCAAATTGCTGTTGGTTCCATATTTATCAGCATTTTACTCAATTGTTTCAGGTTAATGGTAAACTTACCCGATGCATCAAATAGAGAGAAAATTCTAAAAGTAATTTTGGCAAAAGAAGAGCTGGGATTGGATGTTGATCTGGACTCACTTGCCAATATGACTGATGGTTATTCAGGAAGCGACCTTAAGGTGTGTTTGCTTTTTATGCATGCAATTGCTAGAAACCCTTTGCATGGTTTTCATTGAGTTTGTGCTTTCAGAATCTGTGTGTGACCGCAGCGCATTATCCCATTCGAGAAATTCTGGAGAAGGAAAAGAAGGTACACAATGTTGTCTCTGCTTTTGGTTGCGCTGTTTGCACATGGCAGTACGATTATCCTTTGCAGCAGGGAGCAGTGATGTGTGAATTATGCATTTACTGTTAAATCATGAATATTGGGTTCAATTCCATTGTGTGCAGGAGAAGAATTTGGCTAAAACAGAAGGTAGGCCAGAGCCTGCATTGTATGGAAGCGAGGACATCCGTCCTCTTAGCATAGATGACTTCAAATCTGCCCATGAGCAGGTGAGAACACCAAATTTGCCTCCATTTCATATCTCCTGACTCTCTCTACAACCTACATTCTTGTTTCTAGAGCTGCAACCTACTACAACCTACATTCTTGTTTCTAGAGCAGCATCCTAACCTCTTTTTACTCACTGCAGGTTTGTGCGAGCGTTTCGTCTGATTCAGCAAACATGAACGAGCTTCTTCAATGGAATGACCTGTATGGTGAAGGCGGGTCAAGGAAGAAGAAAGCGTTGAGCTACTTCATGTGATGGCGAGAGCATAAAATCTGAAGGATCAAAACCGTGCCATAAAATCAGAAGGATCACAGTTGCGCCATATTGTACAGCCGCCATAGTACACCCCCATGGCATGTGCGGCTGCGTGACTTGGCCGGCCCCAAATCCAGTCGGGTTTTTCCTCCTCCCCCCTCAGTAGCCGTGGCTGGCCGGCTGTCATCCCCTCCGCCTGGTGTAATTAAAACTGTGTACCTGAGTCGAGTTCGTTTACCAGTTGTTTGAGGTTCCAGAGTTAAGTTTTAAATTAAAATGGCGCCATTGCCCTCCTCCAACCTCCCTTTCTTCCTCCCCTAAGTTAACTTTGTTGCGGCCATGGTCCTTGGACTCTGGCTATAGGTCTTTGTGTACCCTTGTACATGAGAAATGAAGGGAAATGAAATAAGAACATCTTCATCCTGTCGTTGACAGTATGGTACAGAATTTTTTTCATAGTTGACTGGCGATGAATTGGATCGGTGCCAACATAAGAATTATAGAAGGTGCCTTCCCTGCTGCTGAAATTTGTGTGTATGTCGAGTGGATTTGGTATTGTGAGATGAATGGCATGACAGCACATGAATTTTTATGCGTCTCTTGTCCTCTAATTGCGAAATGCAAGGGAGACCAGTATAATGAACTTAGTCATTTTGTCTATTTACCGATTTACTTTATTTGAACAAAATACAGGCAGAGCTGAATTTTCCGTGAACTTGTGGTTCTCTTGAATGATGCACCTCTTTTTTGTTGCACTCATAATGCAAGAGTTGCGACTATTTCATTGGTAATATTGTTTTCAGTAATGCTACCACTAAGGTGTCCGGAAGGCAGGATGCCTCACTTCACTCACTGTCGCATGCGCCGCTCATCTAAAAAAACATAATCAACTCCTGCGCGGCTCACTCCGCTCCTGCCCGCCTTCCGCGCTCCTCGTCCCCTGCCGCATCGTCCCCCCCCCCCCCCATCGGGAGCCCCCCAACACCTGCATATCCGGCGGCCCTCTCCCCCACCCTAGCGAGATCCACTCGCCTCCAACAAGATCCATATAGGTGGCACGGCGGTGCTGTAGGGGAGTGGCCATCTCTCCTCCACTGCGACGCAACGCCCTCTCTCGCCCCGGTGACCGAGCTCCCCGTCACCCCGGCGGCCATGGCGCTCCTCGGCCCCCATCCCCCACCGTTGCCGCCGAGCCAAGACCGGTACTGGTGGTGGTGGTGCTCATAAAGGCCGGCTAGGGGATGGCGGCGGCGGTGCTAGGGCAGCAGCGCGGCATAGGCGAGGGTGGCAGCGTGCGCCGCGGTGTGCTAGGGGCAAGGGCGATGGCGCTGGGAGCGAGAGAGCATGAGGAGATTTGTTTTAAGACCAAAGCTCTATTTCCTTCTTGATTGGAATAGTTACGTTGCCCCTATATTTATAGTCCCTAGAGGACTTGCACACCAAACAATCTAGCGGAGCGTCCTTATAGGTTTGGATTCACCTTTCCCAAAACAAATTTTATCCTTTCCTAAAAAATCTTGACTCTATTTTCCTAAACAATTATCTATATGTTTTTGTCCAAATATCTTTATTTTCCTAAACTACCTAAATCTTGGGATAATGGGGAGGTGGAGGTGGAGGTGGCATAGCCCCCTTGCCCACCTCCTCCTAGCGGCATGCGTGCCCTGCGGCCTCGACTTTCGCTTGGTTGCGGGCTCCCGTCGGCCCATTTGGTCCGCTCTGGGGCACGCCCCTTAGGACCATGACATATCCCGCCTTCTCCACTCGGCCATCCTCGAGCCGAATCATTAGCCAGTCATCGAGCCCTTTTGGTGGTGGCGCTGATCTCTTGACTCACTCAATATGGGTGCGTAGGTCACCTTGGAGGACTCCTGTGGATGTGAGGTTGTGGTGGTCGTTATTGACGCTGAACTCAAAGCAGTACTGGAGGGTGCCGTTGTAGCCATGGAGCTAGTAGTGAGCAACGTCTATGGCTTTCCTTAGGGTGCAGCTATTGCTGGGCTTGTACGAGTGACATCCTAGAGATGCTGGTGTCGAAGTGGACATGCTCCATGTTGAGTGGGGGCCCCTCACATCCTTGTACTTTGTTGGTCACCTTGGGCATGATTTAGCTAGGAATCTTGCTGGTAGATGGCGGAAGGTACATGATTTGCTTGTAAAGTTGTCAAGTACAACATCTCATCGAACATGAAGTCAACGCCATTGAGTTCATTTGGCGAGATGGAGTGCAAGCGAGTGTTGGAGTTGACGGTGATGGCGACGACGTTGACGGTCATCCAATGACACCCCATGTTGTCGAAGAAGGTTACTGATGCTGTCAATGGGGTGCACCTCTTCCATGGGGAGTGAGCAACATACTTGATGGTGTGGTATATGCTGTGTTGCTGACATTGGGAGGCTATGGAATCCCAAGCTAGGTGGTTGAGGTTGTGGACGTGGCTACCGCTGATGAGTGCGTCGATGAGGGCCGAAAGTAGTGGTGAAGCAGGCTGGCATGTAGAGGACGCTTGTCAAGAAGATGTAGTCAAGCATCTAGCTGACCATGCTCGGGGCGCCTGCTTGTTGATGATGGAGGTGGCACTGCCACGAGTTGATAGAGACAGCAGAGACCAGTGCCTCCATGTTGATGCGGGTGAGGCAATTGGGTATTGTGGTCATGTTGCCACTGAGTTTGAGTGTGCCGATGCCAGTGGTGGTGGTGGTGGAGGGACAACCCACTATCAGAGTAGCCAGTCTCGCTGGTGTCGTCGTTGCTAGCATTGGACGAGGGGAGCCCTGGTGCTGCACCACCCCAAGCGGCTGGCTTAGGCGCCGCTATCCATTGCGGCGCCTCTGGTGTTGGCGCCCATGTTGGCGCGGTGTTGCCACCCATGTGGTTACTGCTGGTGGCGCTGCCCATGCGCCCCATGGGGTCAGCACCGTGGGTGGTGCTCACAAGATCGATGTGGAGGTCGTTGTCCACGGGCCGCTGCTGGTGCCGGTGATGGTGCTGTCGCTGGTGGTGGTGCTGGTAAGGCGAGGTGGTGGTGCGCCGCTTGATGGTGTGGAATGCTGGTGAAGGTGACCATCTTGTTGTTGTACTGGAATTGCATCTGCAGGGATGTGAAATCCCATAGGGTGTTGCCGACGTCCATCATCCATGGCGCTCCCAAGATGACATCTATGTCATCACCGATCAGTGGGAGGAGAAAGGCATCAATCTGGAATGTCTCGCCATTGATGCATAGTGGGACGATGAAGCAGGCTCCTCTGCAGGTGAGTTTCATGCCTCTCCCAACGAGCACGGTGGTGTTGATGCGACACTCGGTGATGTCGATGATGCAGGCGGTGTTGGTGTCGATTGTTGATGGTGAAAGTGTCACAAAATCACACACTGAAAACACTATCAACAACCTTGGTTTCAAAGGAAGAGTGAAAGGTTCTTGTGTGGTTTTGGTAATTGAGTGACAACCTAGGTGGACTAATTGTGTTTATGTGAGATACATAGGTGATTAGTCCACAAGTACATATGTGTGAGCAACATATGCCATGAAGGTGAAAATGGCTAGGCGATGTTGCAAAGCTCACACATGTGATGATGAAGGAGCTCATTGCACATGAGACATGACATTGAGTCATGTGATCAAGGTGGAGAAGATCAAGACAAGACTTGGCTTGATGGACCGGTTGCAAGCATGAAGGGCAAGTCAGAGGCTTTGGAGCGATGGACCGAGTGGCGGTGAAGCTTGAGCAAGACTTGGCGCCGATGGACGAAGGCAACGGTGAAAAGCAAGTGAAGTCAAGATCGATGAACCAATATGATCACGTGACGATATGAAGTGGATCATATCATTGTTGATCATGTTGGTGCATGTGTTACATCGACATTGGAGGAGATGGAATGGAATGCGCAAGGCAAAGGTATAACCTAGGGCATTTCATTTCACTGGTCATAGGTGTGTAGAGAAGTTGATGACTGGGTTTAGGATAGATGGCCGTACTATCAAGAGGGGCAAACTTGTTTGCATATCGGTCATCTAAGTGCCACTCGAGTGATCTAACTTTGCATCATTGCTAGGATTGAGTGGCGTGGCAAGTTGAGTGGCTAATCCTTTGGAAAAGGTTTGTGAAAATGCTAACACATATACACATGGTGGTGTACACTTGGTGGTGTTGGCACATTTACAAAGGAGATAAAGTTGGAGTTGATGTGGATCAACTTGGCGAAGGAACGGAGGCAAGGGTTCGAACTCCATCGGTGGAGTGTCTACCCGTAGAGTGCGGACAGTCCGACGGTGCCACCGGCGCCCTATACATAAAAGACAGGGTCTCACAGAGTGGATCGGACGCTGGTCACGTGGTGACCGGATGCTGGGGTCCTTCGTTTGGTCAGTGGCTGCAGAGAGCGTGTAGGGGTCAGTCTTCGACCGGACGCTGGCGCTGGAAGTGACCAGACGCTGACAGGGTGCATCCGGTCAGGCTAATGTATGGTGACGTAGGTGACACCAAAAAGTTAGAGAAGGACTGGACGCTGACGCTGCGTCCGATCGTGACTGATCGGACGCGTCCGGTCGCGATTGGTACCTTACTGGAAACGACCGGACGCTGGGGTTGTTGTGTCTGGTCAGTTTGAGCAGCTGCGTGCGGTCATCACTTGACTGTTGAGATCAAGTGACTGAGGTTGAATGAAGGCAACATGTGGCGAGCATCCGTTGACCGGACGCTGAGGTCCTGCGTCCGGTCGATACGACCGGTGCGTCCGGTCAACCCGAAAAATGCCTAGTGAAGGGGTAACGGCTATTTTAGCCCGTGGGGCTATAAATAGAAGGGGTCTCAGCCTTGGGCCCTGTAGTGGAGCACACTAGAGCCTTGGTGGCTTGTGTAGTAGTGCTTGGGAGCCCTCCATCTCACATATGCTTGATAGTGATCATCTGATTGTGTGAGAGAGCGATTCTAGTGCGATTGCATCGTGAGGTTGCATCGAGTGGTACTAGGTGATCAAGTTGCAAGCCGGTGGTGCTTGTTACTCTTGGAGGTTGCCACCTCCTAGACGGCTTGGTGGTGGTCTCCGTTGAAGCCCGCAAGAAGCTTGTGCTGTGCTCCGGAGAAGAGCTTTATGAGGGGCATTGTGCTCGCCCCGCGGGAGCCGTGAAGAGCAACTTTAGTAAAGCGTGTTATTGAGCTACCCTTACTTTTGGGGTAGGTTCTTGCGGTGCCCGATGTGCGGGCTTGGCGGGTGATGTCAATTAGCCGCTGAACCACCAAGTGAGTGGTCGACACAACGGGGACTAGCGTGTTGGCAAGCACGTGAACCTCGGGAGAAAAATCACCGTGTCAACCTTGTTCTTCCCGTTGGTTTGCATCATCATTACACAAGCTTGTAATTACTTTCATATACATTGTGCTTGTGTAGTTGCTCTTGTATTTAGTTAAGCTTGTGCAGCTCACTAGTTACCTTCTTGCTTGTGTAGCATAGAAGTGGCTCTCTTGAGTGGCTAATTTGGTTTGTGTAACCTTCACTAGTAGAGAACAGACCTTTGATCCAAGGGCCAAACTAGGCTCTAGTCCCGGGAAATATTGCGCCCGGGACTAGAGAGACCTTTAGTCCCGGTTGTTGGCTCCAACCGGGACTAAAGGTCCCTGCCCAACGGCTCCTGCTCTAGGCCATTGTGGCAGGGGACCTTTAGTCCCGGTTGGAGCCACCAACCGGAACTAAAGGTCGACCTTTACTCCCGGTTGGTGGCTCCAACCGGGAGTAAAGCTCTTGTCCCGGCTAGTGGCGTGGCCCGGGACTAGAAAGTGACCTTTAATCCCGGTTGGATCCACCAACCAGGATTAAAGGCCCCCTATAAATCCTGCTGGCCGTCTTCTCCCTCCCTGAGCCCGCCTGAGAGCTTCGGTTCAAATTTAAGCAGTGTTCTTGCTCTTTCTCCATCCATTCTTTGATTCCTCCATCGATTTCTTCGATTCCTCCGTCGATTCTTCGGTTCTAAAGGTTACCAACTTCATACTCTCATGTTTCACCATTGTCTTATCTCATTTTGTTCACTATATATATATGGTTCTTTATTGTGGTTTTTTTCATTTGTAAGCAATTTGAGCTCAAAATCACTTCAAGCTTGCATATTTACATGAAAGAAGGTTAAAGTAGCTATTAAAAACTAGTATTCACCGTTCATTTGTAGCATGCATAGCACACTTCATTGTTTAGAGATATAGAGAATTTTAGAGTTTTTTTTAATTTTATTTGTTTATAAAATGAGAAATTTATAGTGTATTAAAAAATGAGTATAGAGAGTAGATGGCAACTACTTCCGGGTCCTCGGCCTCTCATGGGTTTCCAAAGCGACTTAGGTCGGGCCTCCCACTCATTGCATGCGGCAAGTGTCATGGTTTTGCGGTTGCGTTGCTGTCTCTGTGCACTTCGCTCGTCTTCCTCATTTCTTTCTTCCACCGTCAACCTGCTGCGTCTCGGTATACTAGTAGAGGTTTGAAGCACACCGGGGACTAGTGCCTCCGACTGGTATGACAGATGCAATGCAAGGCCGTGCAATAGGAAGCAAATCCGTTCTCTTTTGACGATACGCCTGAACAGCCAGGCCTGACAGATTTGGTGGTTGAACGGGTCCGTCGGCTGTCGTCGTGTGACTGTACGACAAAGAACGGCATCGATCGATCATAGTATTTTATTGTCCGGAGTCCGGTCCGGGGTGCAATGCAACGCAATGACAATTGACAATGCGTTGCTAGGTCAAAATATGGTCATTTCTATGGACTCTGCGACTAAACATTTTATTTTAACTTTTTATGAAATGAAAAACATAGAAAATAGTTAGAAAATTATAGAAAATCCGTACTAGTTGAACTTGCGGACCGTGTTCAGCTTGGCGAGCATGTTCTCTGCCGAGCGGTAACAGACATCAAGGAGGAGCTTTGATTCTACGAGGGAGAGTGGCAACGGTCATGGAAGACTGTGTTCCCTTCCTTGTAGAATCGGAGCTCTTCCTTGACCAAGTACGGTGCCGTCCGGTGGAGAAATGCTCACCGAGATGATCACGTAAGCAAGGTCAACTAGTACGGATGGTTATTTATTGAAACATGTTTTTGAGCTATAAATCTTGCTGGCCATCTTCTTCCTCCCCGAGCCCGCCCGAGAGCTTAAGTTCAAATTTAAGCAGTGTTCTTGCTCTTTCTCCATCCATTCTTCGATTCCTCCATCGATTTCTTCAATTCCTCCATTGATTCTTTGGTTCTAAAGGTTACCAACTTCATACTCTCATGTTTCACCATTGTCTTATCTCATTTTGTTCACTATATATATATATGGTTCTTTATTGTGGTTTTTTTCATTTGTAAGCAATTTGAGCTCAAAATCACTTCAAGCTTGCATATTTACATGAAGGAAGGTTAAAGTAGCTATTAAAAACTAGTATTCACCGTTCATTTGTAGCATGCATAGCACACTTCATTGTTTAGAGATATAGAGAATTTTAGAGTTTTTTAATTTTATTTGTTTATAAAATGAGAAATTTATAGTGTATTAAAAAATGAGTATAGAGAGTAGATGGCAACTGCTTCCGGGTCCTCGGCCTCTCATGGGTTTCCAAAGCGACTTAGGCTGGGCCTCCCACTCATTGCATGCGGCAAGTGTTGTGATGAGACGAAGATTGTGATGGAGTACCGAGTGAAGAAGGAGGGTCCCAACAAGGGTCGCATTTTCTACAAGTGCCCGGATCGCAATGCGAGTTATTTTATCGTATTTAATGACTATGGTTAGTTTATACCTATTTTCATGATGGTTGTGATTAAAGTTCTAATTTTCTGTTTTAATTTTAGTGGGATGGCACTGGATGTTCATGCTTCTACTGGGAGAAAGAGTATGTTGAACTCGTGCAAAAATATCTTGCACAACATGCAGATATGGCGGCTAATGAGGCAGTGATCCAGCCGAAGAAGCCCAAAGATGTTGAACAAATGGGGGATCTGTCTGTTTTAGTTAGGATTGGTCGCGAAATCCTTGTGCTGCTGAAGTGCATTTTAGCTTTAGTGTTTTTAGTGGTAGTTGGGATTGTCTACATTATAGCGAGGCTTTCTTAAATTTATAGCTTTTGTGGTGGTATGCATGTTGTATAATTAACTAATTATGTTCTAGGTTTTAATACGGTATTTATGTCATGTAATGCAGATGAGTCGGCATTGGATGTATAATGTTGATCGTCGCTCCCAAGAGTTCATGGACGGCGTGCATTCTTTGTTACGTGCGGCCGAGGCAAACAAACACGATGGTTTCATGTGCTGCCCATGTGCCGTATGTAAGAATACGATGGAATATGCTAACTCAAAGACTCTTCATTCACACTTGTTCAAGTCGGGTTTCATGCCAAACTATATTTGTTGGACGAAGCACGGAGAAACCGGAGTTGTAATGGAAGAAGGTGAAGAAGAACAATGGGGCGATGATGATATTTTTGCTGAATATGGTGCCTTCAATGATACTGTAATGGGGGAAGCTGAAGAAGAGGTGGGGGCAGAGGAGAAACCCGCTGAAGAAGAGGTAGGGGTAGAGGAGGAGCCCGCTGACGATCTTAGTCAGGCCATTCGTGACGCACAAAGAGAATGCGAAAGTGAAAAGGAGAAGATCAAGTTCGACCGCATGCTAGAGGATCACAAGAAATTGCTATACCCAACTTGTGATGCGGGGCAGAAAAAGTTAGGTACCACATTGGAATTGCTGCAATGGAAGACAAAGAATGGTGTATCTGACAAGGGATTCGCGGAGTTACTAAAAATCCAAAAGAAGATGCTTCCGAAGGATAACGAATTGCCCAGCACTACATACGAAGCAAAACAGGTAGTCTGCCCTTTAGGATTAGAAATCCAGAAGATACATGCATGTCCTAATGACTGTATCCTCTACCGTGGCACGGAGTATGAGAAGTTAGATGCAAGCCCTGTATGTCACGCATCGCGGTATAAGATCAGGCGAGATGACCCTGGTGATATTGAGGGCGAACGTCCCAAGAAGAAAATCCCTGCCAAGGTTATGTGGTATGCTCCTATAATACCACGCTTGAAACGTCTTTTTAGAAACAGAGACCATGCAAAGTTGTTGTGATGGCACAAAGAAGATCGTAAGGTAGACAATATGTTGAGACACCTTGCTGATGGGTCCCAGTGGAGAGCAATCGATAGAGAATTCCCCGAGTTTGCAAGTGACGCAAGAAACTTAAGGTTTGCTTTAAGTACGGATGGTATGAATCCTTTCGCGGAGTAGAGCAGTAGTCACAGCACTTGGCCTGTTACTCTATGTATCTACAACCTTCCTCCCTGGTTATGCATGAAGCGTAAGTTTATTATGATGCCGGTGCTCATCCATGGCCTAAAGCAACCTAGCAACGACATCGATGTGTACCTGAGGCCACTAGTTGAAGAACTTCTACTTTTGTGGAACAAGCCAGGTGTATGCGTGTGGGATGAGCATAAGCAGGAGCACTTTGACCTGCGAGCATTGTTGTTCATAACAATCAATGATTGGCCAGCTCTAAGTAATCTTTTAGGACAATCAAACAAGCGAAAAGAATGTCAGGGTGATGAGAGTATTGATGAGGAGCTATATTTGTTGGCTAGGCAGCCATCATGGCATATCCTCACATACAAAGGGTACGAGATAAATGGAAATACATTTTATACAGTAGCACAAGATAAAAGGAGCACCAACCAGAACAGTGGTGTCCGCATAGATGCCACCGACCCTAGTGAAAACAAGCAAACATACTATGGCCGCATAGAGGAGATATGGGAACTAGACTATGCATCTCATTTTAAGGTACCTTTGTTCAAGTGCCAGTGGGTAAAGACGACTGGAGGCGGCGTAGCAGTCGACAACCAGTATGAAATGACAACAGTGGACCTCAACAATATTGGGTACAAAGGCGAACCGTTTGTCCTTGCGAAGGATGTGACTCAAGTGTTCTATGTCAAGGACATGTCTACAAAACCGAAGAGAGGGAAAAATGACAACCACCCAATCAATGATGAGCCAAAGCGCCACATAGTTCTTTCAGGAAAAAGAAACATCGTCGGAATCGAAGACAAGTCAGATATGTCAGAAGAATATGAAAAGGATGACCGAATTTCACCCTTCACAGTAAACAAAGACCCTAGCATCCAGCTAAACGATGAGGACACTCCATGGTTACAGCACGATCATAACCAAGGGACATACATCAAGAAAAAGTTCATTACTGTGCCCGCTTGATATATATATTGATGTTCAATAGTGTGTATTAGAGATATTATGTAATAATTGTGAATTTATGTTTGATGTTGAATTATGTCACGTTGAAATGACGTGAAAACAAATTTATGTTTGATGTTGGGATTATGTCACGTTGAAATGATGTGAAAACAAATTTATGTTTGATGGTGGGATTATGTCATGTTCAAATGATGTGAAAACAAATTTCCAGTCGAAACACAAGAGTTTTTCTGAATTTAATTAAACACTATATTTTTGCATTATCGAAATAGTAATTTAAACACTATATTGTGTTTTAAAATTTGTTAAAAAAATTAAAACTTTAGGTCACATAATTTTTCTGTGTGCAATAAAGCAAAATAGAATCTATATTTTTTAAAAATATTTTTATGTCTTTTATTTAATTTTTATGCAATTAACTATCCTTTTATCATTTGTGTAAAAATAAATATATTAAAATCCTAATGAATTGGCGGGTAGCAAAACTACAGTTTTGCCGCCCGCCAAAAACCTTTAGTCCCGGGCGCCACCACCAGCCGGGACTAAAGGTGTGACCTTTAGTCCTGGGCGTTAACAGGGACCGGGACTAAAGGGCCTTTAGTCCCGGCTGGTGGTGGTGCCTGGGACTAAAGGTCCTCTCCCTTATATAGGCTCTGCGCCCACCCCGGTCCCTCTTCTTCCTCCTCCCCGACGTCGCACGCCCCGGCCCCTCTTCTTCCTCCTCCTCGACGATGCGCCGCCCCCCGACCACCCTGGCCTGTCCCCGCTCCGCCGTGGCCTCGCTCCGCCGTGGTCGGCCCCGCTCCGCCGCGGCTGTCCCCGGCCCAACCCCGCTCCGCCATGGCCGTCCCCGCCGCCGGACTAGTGCCCTGCCCCCTAACCGCTGGATTGGAGGAGAGGAGGAGCAGGGCAGTAGAGGAGAGAGGGAGGTGGAGGAGAGAAGGGAGAAGGAAGAAGGAGAAGGGAGGAGAAGGAGAAGGGAGAAGGAAGAAGGAGAAGGGAGGAGGAAGGAGAAGGGAGGAGGAGGAGCCTCGGCCGCCGGCCATGCCCCTCGCCGCCTCGTCATCACCGCCTCTGGACGCCCATCACCGCCGACCCCTACGTACGTCGATCGTCACCGCCGACCCCTACGTACGTCGATATGTGTTTGTATGTGATATATGCAGAGGAACGCCTCGTTGTGTTGTATGCGGTGCAACACCGTCGTTGTGTTGTATGCGGAGCAACGCCGCTTCGTTGTGTTGTATGCGGAGCAACGCCACCTCGTTGTGTTGTATGCGGAGCAACGCCACCTCGTTGTTTTGTATGCGGAGTAACGCTGCCTCGTTGTGTTGTATGAAGAGCAACGTCGCCCCGTTGTTGTATATGTGGAGCAATGCCGCCCCGTTGTTGTATATGCGGAGCAACGCCGCCCCGTTGTTGTATACCCTAGCGAGAACGACGATTCGCCCTAGCGAGAACGACGAATTCGCCCTAGCGAGAACGACGAATTCGCCCTGTCGTTCTCGCTATGGCAAATTCGTCGTTTATATGACTTGTTTACATATATGACTTGTTTATATATATGACTTGTTTACATATATGACTTGTTTACATATATGACTTGTTGACATATATGATTGTTTACATATATGAATTGTTTATATATATGACTTGTTTATATATGTGACTTAGATTTATTTTGTTTATGACTTATTGTACATATATGACTTGTTTATATATATGTGACTTAGATAAATTTGTATATGACTTATTGTATATATATGACTTGTTTATATATGTGACTTAAATTTTGTTAAATTTGTTAGATATGGCTGCCCCGGGAGGCAACATGGAGGAAGAAATGATGAATATTATTGCCAATGCTGGTGAGCAGGATGTTGATGACGAAAGTCAATACCTAGCTCTTGAAAATGAGCAAGAAAATGTTTTGCAAGAAAATACAGGCAAGGTGTATGTACTAAATATATATTATATGTGAATATTGTATATATTTCTATGTACAAAAGATATTTATTTATTATTTTTTTATATGTAGCCCTCTGGATCGGCGACCACAACGGCGAAGAGCAAAAATGTTCGAGGACCGAAGAAACCACTGGAGGGCCGGTACATAATATCGAAATTCAACATCGAGACAGGCGAACCACTTGGTCCACATAAAAGGAAATTCGTGGAACACTGTGGGTACCTTGTAAGGGACAGAATTCCGATCAGTATCCGTGAATGGAAGGAAAAGATCAACGAGCATGATGTTAGTTTTGTCTCTAATGTTGACAATAATTTGCTCTGGAATGATATCCTTGCCCATTTCACGTTGCAAGCGGATGATTATGATGATATCAACAATGATGAATTGAAGGAGCTAGTTCGATCGTGGGCTATGAAGAAGATGGCCACACAATTCTAGACTTGGAAGAAACACCTATACAACACATACATCAAGAAGAACGAAACACCGAATTTCAATACTGCTACGGGCCCGATCTCGAAACAGAGGCCCTATTGGAATGATTTCATAGAGTACAAGACATCAGCAGAGGGTGAGGCACGGGTGAGAAGGAACCAAGAGAATGCCCAAAAAAAGGTATACCACCATGACATGGGATCAGGTGGCTACGATACTGCCATTCCGAAGTGGCAAAAAATGGAAGCGGACATTATTGCCAAGGGGATCGAACCAAAATCAGCCAAGTGGCCCCCCACGCTCGAAGAATTGGTTTTTCGGTCATGGGGGAAGACTCGACCCATAGACCGGTCTGGCAGTGTATGGGCAAAAACTCGAAACAGCAGCACGTCGATTGGCTTTTGCTATAGAAGCTAAAGAGATTGGTGTGTTCAAGCCCAATAGAGAGAAGGATGAGCTGACGTATGCCATCGGGACTGCTGAACACACTGGCCGAACTAGAGGCTTAGGACGCAACACTCCATGGGTTCATGGTTTCCCTAATGACAGGGAAACCTACCGAAGCTGCTAGAGAAGCAAGGAGGAGCAAGCAGCGCGGGTGACAATGTTGGAGGAAATGGTGCTTGAAGCAAAGGAGCGAGAAAAAGCAATGGAAGCAAGAATGCAGGAAGAAATCAGAAAGCAAGTGCAGATATCAATGAGTGCCCAGAGGCAGGCATCAGAGCCAGGAATGAATGTTAATATTAGCCCCCCTGGTTAGTTGAAAAGTAGCTACGCTTCCACTGAGCTGCCAAAGCAAGATGACGCAGCGCTGCGCTTCCCCGTGGATGATGTCACTACTCCAATGACATCAATTGAGCTACATGTTCCAAGGGGGAATGACACAATCAAGGTCGTTGTCGGTGTTTTTGCTCCTCCAGACCCTACTAAGACACCAAGAATCCATGGGGCACCAATACAACCTAGATATGCTAGGGTCGCAGTGGATAAAGTGAGCAAAGGTTATGAGGATCTAGCTCTTGACATTCTTGGAGGTGATGGAGAGAAGACTCTAGGAGAAGCAGAGAAGGCATATATACTATGGCGCAAGTGCTACATCATTATCCCTGGGGTGTGTGCTCCACCGCCAGCAGACATTAGGCGTGGACAAAAGTTAACAAAATAATTTTTTGATAATTTTCTATGGGCATGACTAATAATAAGCATTTACTTATATCTCATTATTTTTTGTACTCACAAAACAGGGCCTCCGCCAACCAAAGTCTAGTTGTTGCTTCTCCTGACCATCATAGTGCTCAGGGCAATGATGATGCCTTCGAAGGCACTGCTGCATCCCCACCATCTCCAACTCCTCCGCCGCCTCCAAGGAAGTCCACAACTCCTCCACCGAGGTCTCCAACGCCTCCGCCACCTCCAAAGTCTGCACTGCCTCCAAGGCGGTCTCCAATGCCTCCCCCGCCTCCAAGGAAGCCAGCCCCTAAGAGGTCTACCCCGCAAACGAAGCCATTGCCCTACCCGTCGGCAAAGAAGCAGAAAACAAATACTCATCCAGTTATTCCCCAAAAACTATATTATGAGAAAAGTGAACAGGAATTAAAGGATGCAGTACAAAAAGAAGTGACAGATTTCTTTGAAGGTGCAAAACAGGCACGACGAGCGAGGGAGAACCCGGAGCCATCATACTTCTTCCTACCTCTAGATTAGCTAAGAAAGAAGTTGGAACAAAAAAACGGGATTCTCTTAAGAGCGCCGCGAAACAACTGATATCGGACTATGACCGCTCTCTCACCAAGTCATTTGAGGCGGCGCAAAAAAAGAAGAGAGTAGAAAAGGGTGTTGCACAACTCGGACAACAATCACAACAATCAATCCCCCCTTATCGTTTCTAACGAATATGGTTCAAACTTAAACTTAGTGGCGGAGGTAGGCGGCTATGAGTCATTTCTTCGGTTTTATAAGGATACTGGTTTGAACCTTGCCGAAGTGCTCGCTGAAGGACCATCTGCTCCAGAAGTGGATCCTTACAAGAAATTTGTACCAGGCCAGAGTCTATACAACCCAGAGAAATTAGGTGAACTGGGTATGCAAATGTACCTGCTAAACAGGTGGTACATGTCGGCATCTGATGCGGGACAAATCTATCTTTCTGTCGGAATTAGAAACAACTATTACTTCTATGGCAATGACATTATCTATGTCGAGCTTGCAGAATTACACCAACTATGCCACCTGGACTCTCTCGACAAAAGTCTCATTAGCTGCTATTGTCTGTAAGTGTGATTGTTTTCTACTATATTCACAATTTCTTTATTATATATTCACAATATATATATTCACAATTTTCATGTATGCAGATATGAGATGACAGAACTTAGAAAGAGAAAGGATAATGATGTTGGGTTCGTTGATCCATATATCGTATATAAACACCCTAACCCCCCGAAGGATTATAAGCCTCAACCTGAGAGAAATCTCATGAATTTCTTAGTGAACCAACGCGACAAGAAGGAGATACTTTTCCCCTACAACTTCAAGTGAGTGTTATTATAAGTAATTAATGACGATCATATATATGGGACATCAATATTTCCTTACTAGCTAGTTACCTCTCTCTCTCTCTCTCTCTCTCTCACACACACACACACACACACACACACACACACACACACACACACACACACACACATATATATATATATATAATGGCGCCGATCTCTCCTTACTAGCTAGATATGGCCAATAATAGATTGAAAATCTTAGACTCGTTGAGAAAACCGCAAACGGAGTATCAAGACATGATAGATATTATACAAGGGTAATTAATTTAGTTTCTCTATAACAACATATATATATAATGGCGCCGATCTCTCAATAATTATTAAAGGTTAAATTATTTTTTTATTTTATTGGGAGCAGGGTTTGGAAAAGGTTCATTGAGGAACAAAAAATGAAACATTGCAAAGCGCCACTGGGTGTAATCGCACACAAAGTAAGTACTATAACTACACATTTATATTCAATTAACACCATATGATGATTTCAATTCACCCTAATTGATTTTTTTGTCGTAAAAGTGGGTTCTAAGGCAGGAGCAGGGTAACAACTACTGCGGATACTATGTTTGCGAGTTCATCATGGCGTACTCAAAGAGAACTCCAAAAGAGCAACTCAAAGTACGTATATAAATACTTTTTTCCTTTATATTATTTCGATCGTATATTTACAATTTCTTTATTGCTCTCATTTTGTATAAGTAATTACATGAGCAATACACACATATATATATATATATATATATCAATACTTTTTCCTTTAACTTTTATTGAAGACTGAATGGTTGAGGAAGAGTCATACGACTTGACCAACTTAAAGCAATTCGAGAGACTATAGCAGGATTTCTAAATGACCAAGTCATCAACCTCAACGGCGAGTTCTACAATGACCCGAACGAAACGTGGATGCCAAATCTGGAGGAGTGAATTGCTAAGGACATAAACAATTTATATATCAAACCTTTGTAATATATATGTGTGTGTGTGTATGCACATATTATATGTACATAAAATAACGTGTATATATATGATCATCATATATGTATGCATGTACGCGTATATTCGTTTGTTATTTATGTACAAAGTTCGAACAAAAACTTACGCGTGCGAAGTACACATATATATTACTATTAGCAGTGTATTCAAAAATATATTTTAATATCAAAACTAATCATTAAATGAAAAAAGAAACCAAAAAAAGAAACCAGAAAAAGGAAAAAAAGAGGGAAATTTAGTCCCGCTTGGTGTTTCCAACCGGGACTAAAGGTCCTGCCCCGTGGCGGTCCCTGGCTAGGCCTGGAGGCCCCCTTTACTCCCGGTTGGTGTTTCCAACCGGGACTAAAGGTCCCCCTTTAGTCCCGGGCGTCAAGCCGGGACTAAAGGAGGGTACCTTTAGTCCTGGATTGGTGCTCCCGGTTAAGAAACCGGGACTAAAGGGGTTTCCCAACCAGGAGCAAAAAGCCTTGTTGCACCAGTACTTGTTAGTCATATTGCTTAGTTTGTATAGTTAAGTATTTGCGCTCTCTAATTTGGCATTGGTTGCCTTGTTATTGAGCATTGCTAGTGAGCTTAGGTGGTTTTGTGCTTTTGCTTACTAGCATGTGTAGGAGCTCCCTTTTTGCTTAAAGTACTAGTGGCATAGGTTTGTGTGACCTTACTTCTAGAATTGGTTAGGTGAGCTCTATCTGGCCCGGCACCTTTGTTGCTTAATTAGTATCTTTGGAAGGTGCTAGAGAACATAAATAGAGAGGTGTAGTCTTGGCTAGACCGATAGTTTTAATTCCACACTTGTGTTGGTTAGTCGACGCGATTAATTTTAGAAAGGATTATTCATCCCCCTCTAGTCCGACATCTCGACCTTACAAAGAGTAACATGACATGAACATATTTTACCAATAACAAATTCCACTTGTGCCTTAAGATGACAAATAGAGGCAAATGAGCCTGTGGACCCACCATATGGGGGTCGCCCGACCCCCCCTATGGGCCCACCAGGCCCTACCAAGGTGGAAGGATCCATGAGAAGCATCCTAGAGACAATCCCCACCCTTGGATCACACTTGTGTTTTCTCTCAAGGGTGGAAGATGAAGTCACACGGATTCATGGACTCACAACAAAGCATCCAACGTGACAAAAGTGGCCAACCACACACTATGACAGTGGGCCATCATTCTAGAAGGGGGTGACAGGTCCTACTTGTTATAGGGGGGTTGGCCGACGCCCCTCTGGTGTCAACCGACGTCCATGTTTCACCCACTGCCTTAGTGCATGCCTCCATGCACTCCAATAATCTCAACCCTTGATTTAATGGTAGTTTGATCCAATGGTGCTTGATGGAGGTCACACGGATCACTGACGTGGCGCCAGGCTCCACCTCCACCTATAAATAGAGGGTCACCCCTCTATGCATTCATGGTGAAGAAGCCTACAAGCTCAAGTGAAGAGTAGTTAGTCCACTATATCTTAGTACTGTACTCTAGTGTGGGAGTTAGAGTTGAGTAGTGAGCTTTGTTCGGGTCTTCCGGAGTTATCTTCTGGAGAGTCTGGTATAGCTCTTGTACCTTTGCTTTCTTTTGTAAGACTTTACTTTATTCAATATATTACTCTTTCTCTACTTTACTTAGTCCTTACTTTGTGCAATATTATACTAGTTATAGTATTGTTGTGGCTTATCTTGTCATGTAATTGTTATATACTAGATTGTGATCCTGGAAACACATCTGTATTGCGATCATCGCCTGTCATAGCTAGGGGGCTCTAGTTGGCCTGAGTAATTACGGCTAGAGTAATGAGAAAAGGTGTAAGCGTGGCGCTTATAAATTATCTTGCCTTTGGTTACCGCTTGTTGCACGGATAGATTGTGGTAGCTAGCTGGTGGTGAATGCCATATCTAGCCTTTGTAGTCCAGTACATGTTGTAGGCAAGTTCTTAAAAGGTAAGGCCCCGTAAAAAGGTAGCCGCTTCGGATAGGGTTTCATCCCCTATTGTTCGCCTATCGCCTAGCATACTTGTTGTGAGGTATCAATCTGTGTGTCTCAATTTTGTGATTTGGTTAAGTTACAGGAGTAGAGTTAGAAACATAGGAGTCCTTTACTCTCTCGTTGTCCTCCCAGCTAGCTATACTTACTAGTTATCTTATTTTTCTTTATCTTGGCTTGTTTCATCATCATCCTTTCCTACCATATTTCGTTTACCCCCTTACACTAGTTGATACTAAGTTGTGGTATATAAGAATCTCTCTTTTGTTATCATTCCTACCTACCACTTTCCCTTCCTACCTACCGCTTTCCCTTAGGATAAAATAAATAACGATACCTTGAAATACTCCTGGGCAGCGACGAAGCCAGTGGAGGGGCTACCCGTGCTCCAGCCCCCCCTACGGCCATGATTTACATGGAGCCCGGGCTCAGCCCGGGCTACCGCCATGAGGAGGAAGAAGAAGGCAAGGAGGGGCTGGAGGAAGAAGAAGAGGAAGCCAGCCCTGGCTTCGTCGATTCCTGGCTTCGTCGCTGCTCCTGGGTGAAGTGCTACAACAATATATTCTATGTGCTTGCGGAGTTATCCAATAAACATAAGAAATACTAACATCGATGACGTTATGAGTGGCGCTAGCGTCGACTACGTTGCGGACTCCCTGGCCGAGGATGGCTCCCGCCAAGAGCATGGTGCGTCCTCCTGTTACCCCTGAGTTTGGGGCGCCTGCGAGCATCATCAAAGACCCGAGGACCACGTTTCCACCTCTCCTTTCTCCGGTTGTGATAATCATCAAAGACCCGAGGACCAAGTTTCATCCTCTGCCTTCTCCGGTTGTAATAATCATCCAAGATCCAAGGACCAGGTCCCACCAGGCATCGGGCCTAAGTACGCGATCATGCTTCAAGATCGGCGCATGTTAATAGCCACAAAGTATACCTCACCTTTTGATCTTCCCAGATAAGAGCGCACATTCTTGTAGTACACGGAGCGATGTATGTAGTATCCGGAACGGTCTATTGGCGATTTTATTACACGGTAGGAGTAATCCCCAGTTGACAAGGATAGCCTGCAAAAATTATTTACCACCCACGTCAAGTTTATGCATGAATGAAACCTTTAGTAAGTACTCTCTTCAACTTACAATTTGAGCACCCATGTTTTATTTCATGCATGAAAAACCTCTAATAAGTACTCTCTCCGTTCCAAACTTCAAGTCGTTATGGACTTTTTCGAGCTATATGCATCTAGAAAAATCATAATGACTTACAATTTGGAACCTTGGCAGTAACTAATACAAAAAATAATCAGATTATTCAGCTGACATATAGTACTCCGTCGTTTCGAAATTATAATTCTTTGACCTTTTCTAAGTACATAGAACCAAGAAAGATTTAAAATTTAGAACGAAGCGGGTAACAAATACATACAGCACCTACAATAATGAACTGAACAAGCACTACGTACCAATAATAATAAAAATATTGAATATTGGGTTATCGTCGATGGACTGATTTACCTCGAGACATATATTATTCACCACGGCAATGAACGTACAGTGCTCCTTGCCTATAGACGGCATATAGCGCCACTGAGGATTGAGAGAGTAGCAGCACAAAGAATCCATCCGCAAATCGGCGACGATCCCTGCCGGCTCGCCTTCGCGGACAAACACCCTTTTTTTCTCGCCACCGCCCGCTCCTCGACGAGAACACGTGCCACGTCCACCGGGACGGAGGCCACTCCGTGTAGCCGGCGGGCGGCGCGTCCTGCTCCTGCAACGGATGGTCCAGCCGCTGCTCCTCCTCCGGCATTAGTTCGAGGGGAGTCACGAGAAGCTGGTAGTGCCGCGACACGGCGGGGCTGAACGCGAGGAACGCGCGGCGCCGTGACACCGCGTGTACGGCGAGCTGGGGCAGGCGCACCCACCGCCGCGTCGTGGGGTTGCACACATACATCTCCTCGCCCCGGTACAGGACCAGGCCGTTGCAGTGGTCCGCGACCTTGTGCCGGCCGTAGCGGCGCCTCTCCGGCAAGAGGGAGCTGAAGTTGCCGTCGACCGTGGGGCCGGTCACCACCGCCGCTGCCGACGTAGGGCGGGCGAAGAAGTGCGGCTTCCCGTGATCGACGTAGTTGACGAACATGCTGGACACTGTGTGCGGGAGGAGGTGCCGGATCCGTTCCAGGAGCCGGCGCTCGTCGACGAGGTCGCGCCACGCCTTGCAGACGCACCGCGACGTACGCCGCGAGGCTGCGCGCCAGGAGACGGCCGAGGATGGCCGCGAGCACGTCGTCGGGTAGAGCCGGCACCAACACGTCGGTGTCCATGGACCCTGACTGCATGCCGAGGCGTGCCGCGTGCGCAACGCCGCTTGTTTCGTCGGGACTAAAGATCCGGGACGACGAACGCCGAGATATTTGTTCCTTGTTCGTGGCGGCTTTGTTGAGCCCAAGCTAACGTAGCCTCCAAGGAGCCCAACTCCATACATACAATAGGAAAAAGATCCACTATTTCCTACTTTAAACAAAACTGGTGAAAATCATCTGTCTACGATCAATATTTAGTTATTTATTACTTGTTGCAAACCTATGTGTTGCAATGGACAAGCAATTTTTCTGGGATTTAATTAAGTTTAGGCATTTAGCCTAGCCTTAAATAAATAAGAAAAAATCCAAAGCTCACTTTAAATCCTAGTGCAATAAAGAACTAATCCCGTATGGAAAATTAATAGATTGACTTCAACTTAAATAGATGGCTATTACGTTTACCTGTTGTGAGTCTAAGAAAGGTGGAAACTTGGAAGGTGAACCCGCACACACAGCCGCGACGTAGCATGTGGCCAAACCATGACATGAGTGGTTTTGCAAGTCTGAATTCTAAGCGAGAAGGGTAAATGTGTGAGACACTATGGACCGAAAGATGGAAGATGAGTGGTGGGGAAGGGGGCATGCCCAGGTGGGTGCTCGGCTACGGGCCCTGCCACTGATTAATGGAGGCGGCCGCCCAATGTGCCCGCCTGTGTTAATAAAAGGGTAGTTCCTCGCGAAATCATTTGTATAGTAGTGATCCACACTCCTCATGGCACGTAGGTCCCTCCTCAGCGGCGGCGGCTCCAAATCCACGTTCCTCGTGGCGTGGAGGGCCCTCTTTGGCGGCAGTGGCTCTAGATCCGCGCTCCTCACGGCAGTTGGGGTCTGCGCTCTGGCGGCGGCTGCATGGGCTCCATATCCGGCGGCACGAGCTCCTCAAGGCAGCGGCGTGCACCCATCCTCCCGGCGATTGACGCGGTGGAGGTGGCGGCGCTATTGTGGGCTGGGTCCTTGGCGGACTGGCTTATTGGACTTGCTGGGCCTTTTTTTGAATTTCTGATTCTGAAATTATTTATGGAGACGAGCATTTTTTACCACCTTTGTTAGTCTCGATTAACCACTACCGGAGACCGGCTCTTTGCCGAGTGCCAAGTGGATTGCCGAGTGTTTTTTTCGGGCACTCGGCAAAGAGCTCTTTGCCGAGTGTTTTTTTTGACACTTGGCAAAGAAGCTCTTTGCCGAGTGTTTTTTTTGACACTCGGCAAAGAAGCTTCTTTGCCGAGTGTTTTTTTGACACTCGGCAAAGAAGCTCTTTGCTGAGTGTTTTTTTTGACACTAGGCAAAGAAAATTTCAAAGCACATTTTGAAGCAGTAAATTAATTCAAATGAAAAAGTTTTCAGCTACAAAGTTGTATAACTCATCAAGATGTACAATGTTTGTTTTGGTCTTTTCTTCATATGACAAAGTGAAAGTAAATTTGTTCATAAATATAACATATCTCTCTTGTAGTTTATGAAACTACAAGAGAGATATATAAGATTTGTGAACAATGTTAGAACAACCTTGTCGGATGAATAGATGACCAAACAACCAAAATAAACTTTGTAGATCTCAAAAAGTTATGAAACTATGTAATTGGCAACTTTTTGATTTGAAATCATCTTGTCATGCAAAACTGTGTTTGAATTTCAAAAATTTAAAATTCGAACTTTTCAAACGACCTCGGATGGAAAAACAACCAAAATAAACTCTGTAGATCTCGAAAAGTTATGAAACATTGTAGTTGGCAACTTTTTGATTTGAAATCATCTTGTCATGCAAAACTGCGTTTGAATTTCAAAATTTTGAAATTCAAATTTTGTAAACGACCTCGGATGGAAAAACTTCCTAAACTAAAAGTGTAGATCTCGAAAAGTTATGAAACTTTATTGTTTACAACGTTTTTATTTGAATTCGTTTAGGGCATCAAACAAGCAATTTACACTCAGTTTAGTATAATATGTGGGGAACCAAAATGGAATCTAAACATAAGTGGCAGTGTGGTGCAGTGGTTAGAGGATGGGACACGTGAGGGAGAGGTCGCCGGCCTCATAGCCGCGAATTTTACGCGAAAAATGCCGGAGATGGGCGGGCGCTGGCCGGTGGCGGCCTCCACCGATTAAAAAAAATTCCTATTTTTTCGGGTTTTTTTTTGTTCCAACTTTGCCAAGTATTGGGCACTCGGCAAAGGCTTTGCCGAGTGCCTGACAAAAGACACTCGGCAAAGACGTCTTTGCCTACCCATTTTTTACCGAGTGCAGCACTCGCAAAGCCTTTGCCGAGTGCAAATTGGGCTTTGCCGAGTGCCCCTAGCACTCGGCAAAGTCACTGAGTCCGGTAGTGAACAGAGGCGTCAGGTTAGAGGCAGAGGTGAAACCCGTCACCGGAAATTGTTTTTGCCCATGTATGAAAATTATTCTTGTGCTAGTGAAAGTGGGCAGAGGAAGAGGGAGAAGGCCGAAGGAGGAAGATGGAGTATACAGAGAGATAGGGGATGGAGGGGTCTTTTGTAATTTTTATCCACATTGGCTTGACCACGTAGGCATTTAAAGATGACAATAGTGGATTTTGGAGATCCGTTTGAGTGTGAGACATAAAGATGGACGACCCAAATATCACCATTCTTGTTGGAGGACCCAGATGAGAGTTATAAAAAGTTGAAGGCCTACAATGCATTTTATTTACTACGCAAAAGAAGATGTAGTCACGTTTTGCAACAAAGCCCGACCTAATTCGGATTCCGGATCCAACCTCTACATCGATGCATGTAACATATAGTTTATTTATTTGCCCCCAATATTTTGGGACGTCGTCGTTGCGCCTGATCTGTTGCACGCAGTCCGCGTCCATGGAGACGGAGACGGTGGCGGCGTCGGCTCTACCCGACGACTTGCTCGCTGTCGTCCTCGGCCGTCTCCCGGCGCGCACCCTCGCGGAGTCGCGTGGGGTCTGCAAGGCGTGGCGCGACCTCGTTGACGATCTCCAGCTGCTGGTCCGGTTCCGACGCCTCCTCCCGCACTCGGTGCGCGGCCTCTTCCTCAGCTACCTGAACTGTCCTAGTTCTTGTCCCGTCCGGCGTCGACGTCGTCGCCGTAGGACGACGCCCCCCGCCGGTTCGACGGCAAGTTTAATTTCATCCAGCTAGAATGCCCCCGTGGCTGGTACGAAGTCGTGGACCACTGCAATGGCCTCGTCCTCGTCCGGGAGAGCGGCGAGGAGGCGCTGCACGTGTTGCAATCCCACCACGCGGTGGTCGGCGCGCCTGCCACCGTGGCTTGGTCGCATCGACTGCCACTACAGTGCCTGGAACTGGAGTGGCCGTGCGTTCCTCGTGTTCGACCCTTTTGTACGTGTCACCGGAGTACAAGGTGCTGTTGTCGCCAGAGAGGGAGCTGATGCAAAACGACGACGCATGCCGCCTGATGGTGTGGCCGCCGTCGGCAAGGGCGACATGGCATGAGTTTTCATCAAGCACCGGGAGGTGGGAGGAGAAGGTGTTCGTCCGGGAAGGCGAGGCGGCAGGGACAGCAGGGGACTTGCTGCTGGACCAATGTGGTACCGAGCCCCCATACCGCTATGCTGCGTACTGGAAGGGTGCACTCTACATACACTGCCCTGGTGAATTTGTATCTAGATAAACAAATAAATCTCAATCCACTCTTCCAGACATGGATATGGATCGATATGGTAACTTTTTATCTCTCTCTCTCTCTCTCTCTCTCTCTCTCTCTCTCTCTCTCTCTCTCTCTCTCTCTCTCTCTCTCTCTCTCTCTCTGTCGGTGCTGGATGATAAGTACAGAGTAATCAAATCGCCAATAAAACTTGCCGACGACTGGAAGATCACAGTACCGTCTTTTCTAGGTAGATCGGAGAAGGGAGTGTACTTTGCAGCTATTACTACTGATGCTTTGACCAAACTTCAAGTTTGGACTCTCTGCGAATCCAGTAATAACCAAATGGAGTGGGTGCCCAAGGATCAAAGCAACCTCAAGGTCAATACATACTCATGGTGCTTGGAAAACAATAAATTCGATGAACCGAAATATTGGACTGCTTTAGATCTCGAACCGGAATATTGGATGTTCCATTGGGGTGATATGGAAGGAAGACCCAAGATGCATCACTAGAACCAAATGTTTGCTGGAACTCCGACGATGACGACATTGTCGATGTTTCAGATGACCGACAGGAGGTTCAACCATATGTCAGAATCCTTGGATTTCATTCCTACAAGGAGGTTGTCTTCTTGTGTTCCATCGATAGCGTGGTGGCTTTTCATCTGAACAGCCCAAAGGTTCAATATTTAGGAACAGTAAACCAAGGAGACACCTGCGGTCACTGCATTCTCGAATCATTTGTGTATACGCCCTGCTTAATTGAAGATTAGCAGCAGTCATGTGTGTGAGTACTGATGAACCTTTTGTTCTTTTGAATGTCACTCTTGGTGATATCAATCTAGTCTATTTATCTGTGAGTCCTTCAATGTAATTGGTCAACGATTGGAACACTACTCTTTAATTTGTTTTTAATACTGAATTACTGCGGTGTCCTGGAGTATTTTGTCAAGAAGAACTGATATTTTCTCCAGCGTCATGGTGATGAACATAGCCACATTCAAGAGAAGGGATCTTATAAATTTAGAAAAACTGTACCAGTCTAGTATTCATCATTTGGGTGTACATAACCGGTGAATCCTATCCGATTTCATGGTCAAAGTTAACTTAATATTTACTTATTATACATAAAGAATATATGCGTACCTATATTTTCTTTAATTTTAAATTTTCCACTTGCAGTATATTTCATGTAATGACGCTAGACTTTCTATACAAGTGTATATACTTGGTGGTCAACCACTACAAATGGATCTATAGCAGAAGGCGCCGGATCCATAGAAGGAGCCGAAGCTCATCCGCCGCGAGCACATCGTCGTCGGGTAGATTTGGGACCACTGCGCCGGCCTCCATGGATTCTTGTTCGGGGCGGCTTTGTTGAGCCCGAGCTAATAACGTCAAGGAGCCCAACTCCATATAATAGGAAAGAGATAACTACTCAGTGCACTGTCTCCAACTAAACAATACAGATGAGAACAATCCATTTTCGCTTAGTATTTAGTTATTTACAAGCAAACGTACCCGCGTGTTGTAACGGGATGTATAACAAGTTGTTCTATCTTGTTCAATTTAATTGTGTGGGGTTCAACGTTATTTTATTAATTTTTTATTATCTGGATCATAATAAATGTTAGTTGCAATAAAAGATTAATCATTATAGAGGCGTTCTCTAGAGGCAGTCAAAATTATTGTGTAGCGGGGTTTATCCATTTGTCTCTAGAAATCCTTTGATTTTTAGAGACAGATATGCAAATGTATTCATAAATTAAATTTTAGAGACGGTTAGGACGTGGATTGTTCAGCGGCGAGAGCATCGACCCCGCACCTTACAAACCGATAAATAAAAAAATACAAAAATATAAAAAACCTGTTGCATGAGTGCACTCATGACACCGCGAGTGTATTCAGCACGCTGGTAAACAAAGATGAGACTTTTACCTGTGTGCCATTTAAAAGATTACAATTATCTACAAGCCATTAAAAAGTTCGAGCGGTCACAGGTGCCACTGCTCTAAACTTATTTGCTCCTCACGCCATTCCGTCCACTTTGAGAGCAAACGGTGGCTAAAGGAGGTCCCAAAAGACAGACTTGCCCTCAGGCTAGTAGGCTGTGTTCTGAAGTTTGTCCTTTCCTTCAGTGCCACTCCCTAACACGTCAATTTGGCGCCAAGTGAGGTGGTGATGGCGCCAAAAGTGGCCGTGGTTGGCACCAAAGGCACCCCCTGACTGTTGCCCATATCAGCACTCAGCCCTCCCTCACCACTCATTTCACTCTCCCCTCCTCATTTCACTCTTTCCTCCTTCAACCTCTCAACTGCCATGTCTCAAGCTTCAAGCAACATTGGGGGGCCGGTAAGGCGGGTCTTTTGTCCCAACTGTGGTGTGCTGGCCAATCGCTTTGTGGCGATGACCAGAGGCAACTACCGTCGTGCCTTCCACAAGTGCCCATTTTTTCAGTTTGTGTTGCTTCTTTGGACCTTTTTATTTGAATATTGATTACACTTTGTCATGTTTTGTTTGATGATAATCTGTTGACATTTTGGTTCTCAGGTTGGAGGTTGCCAGTACTATCAGTGGGGGGATGAAATGGGTGAAAGCAGTGTGTAGGCACCGCCTATGTCGCCGGTTCCTCTTCAGGCAGTGCTAGCACCTGCAGCTCCTCTTCAGGTAGTGCCAGCACCTGCAACTATCCCTACTTCAACTCCTTTTGAGGCCATACAGGAAGTTTCCCAGGCTAGTGGAGCAATGCAAGGCAATAGAGTAGTGGAAGATGGGGTTATCCAACATTTAAGGTGGATTGAGAAGCTGGTATTTGTATGCATTTTCCTTGCTTTGTATGCTATCTTCAAGAAGTAGGGTTATGCAACAGCTAGGTATGTGTGGGTATGTATGTAGGCTTATCCAGAATCAATGAATGAATGAAGAGTCCCAATAATGAATGAATGCATGATTGCAAACCACAACTATATCAAAGTTTCAAGCAACATTTCAGTTACATTTCAGCAACATTTATCCATTACAGACTAACTTACTTGTCCTGGAAACCACAAGTACTAGCCATACAGGCCACAAGTGCATTACATTACATAATAGACCACAACAGTACTGGTCATGCCATCCAAAATGTACACATAACACATAGCAGTCCAAAAGAATAGGTGTTCTGCATCACAATAGCAGAATACAATACCACATCAAATGATATGGAGTCACCTCACTTGTTGTTCACTCCAGCTATAGCTTCTCCTTGCTTCTGGTGTTAGCAGCTAGGCTAGCTGGGCTGGCTCACTACTGGATTCAGGTTCTTTGTCGAGTGCCTGAGGCACTCGGCAAAGGCCAAATTGCACTCGGTAAAGCCTTTGTTGAGTGCGGCACTCGGCAAAAACACACAACAAAAAATTGATCGGCAAAGCCCTCTTTGCCGAGTGTCTTTCATCGGGCACTCGACAAAGGCTTTGCCGAGAGCCTCGGGGGCACTCGGCAAAGAAAAGCGACCGTCACCGCGCCGGCCCCGTTGATGATCGCTTTGCCGAGTGCCAACCCTGCAGGCACTCGGCAAATATTTTTTATTTTTATTTTTAAATTTCTTTGCCGAGTGCCCTCTATCCGGCCCTTGGCAAAGATGTTTTATTTTTTTTTCTAAAAATTATTTGCCGAGTGCCCCCTGGCCGGCGCTCGGCAAAGTTTGATTTTTTTTTAAAAAATTCTTTGCCGAGTGTCCTCTGGCCGGCACTCGGCAAAGTTTAATTTTTTTTTTAAAAAAATTCTTTGTCGAGTACCATGGTCATGGCACTCGGCAAAGCTAGAAAAATGGTTTTTCAGGCGCCCATTTTTCCAGCTTTGCCGAGTGCTGTGACCATGGCACTCGGCAACGGGGTCCTTTGCCGAGTGCAACACTCGGCAAAGTGACCCAAAACGACAATTTTTTTTACATTCCATCATGACAAATAAATTCATACAAACATATATCACATATATATCTCATTCATCACATATATATCTCATCCATCGACACATCCATCCGCACATATCACATCCATCACAATATATATCACATATATAATAATAAGTGCTCAAGTCCATCCAAATAAATTCACAAGTCCATCAAAGTCCACAAGTGCATCACAAGTATATCACAAGTCCATCACCAAGTGAACAACAAATGAAAAAAATACAACGTGCACTCATCTCGGCCACTGCAACTGTGGTGAAGGCCCAGCTCCATCATTCGGAGGTGCATGAGGTGGATTATTCGAACTACCGTCAGATGGAGACTGCACAAAGGAGAAAAGATTGCATGTGAGACAAGATTATTTGGATAGCTAATCTAGGAAGGTAGATGCCATACAAGCAAAGCACAAGCGAAAGTAAAAAACTTTCATACTCACAGGAGTAGCTGCAGCTGTAGGACGACGAGGCGGAGGTGGAACCAACAGCCCAGCTAGCAGAGAGAAGCCCACACGTTGCCCAAGCCCTTGTAGGAACTCCGTAATGTCCGTCAGCTTCTGCGCCTGGGCCTACCGCTCGGCCCGCTCGGCCTCCAGTTGGGCCGCCATCCTCTGCTGCCCGGCCTCCAGCTCCTGACGTTGCCTCATTTCTTGTTCTAGCCGGGCCTGCAATATTTCACTCCAATGTTTCAATAATGCAAAGCTAATTAAGGTGTGTAAAGATCAATGTATGACGAGTAAAACAGGAATAACCTCGAGTGCGTCGACCCGGTGCTATGCAGCGGTCGGCCGTGTGCGAATGGCCGGGCTCTCGCTCGTGCTCCATGCTCGGATCTAGGAGAGAGAGGGAGTAGAGGCCGTGTCGATGATGCCGTCACCAAGCCAGAACCGCCCATGCTTCTTGCCTTGCCCCGACCTCATGACAGCCTCTCCATCGAAGTCCTGGGTGCTCGGATCATGGTCTGGCCCATGGAGCGACCTCGCCACCTCAGTGTACTCACTGATGTGGGAGTGGACGCTCAGGTTCGTGTATGCCTCGGGTGGGTCCTCCAGGTTGAAGGAGACATCGGACGTTGCCTTGCCCTTGTGGGCCATACACCATGCCTGGAAGTCCGAGCAAGCCTGGCCACTATGTGACGCCGACTGCGAGAAAGACAGCACGATGATTAGAAATCAGGCAGAACTGAGCGTCACAATAGATAAATGAATTAACGTACCCATGCTTGTTTGCATCCGGTGAGGCTGCGGCTGCCTTGATGGTGTGCTGGACCTTGCATCTGCAAACAACGGTCCTAGGCATCCATGTGCATCTTGAGGTACTCCTCCATGAACCACCTCTCCACCATCATCGCCCAACACTCGGGATACGCTTGGCACCACCAGGGAATCATCTACACGTCATCAAGTATTGGACATATAAGAAGATCAAATTAAACCAACTTAATCTCAAAACGAATCAATATTGATATTCTGCATTTACCTCAAGGTACTGCTCCCAGGTCCGCTACATCTCTCTTGCGTCTTTCTTAGTTTTCCTCTCTCCAAGCTTCGACTCGTAGTAGGTTACGATGGCCTGGATGCGCACCTCATGATGCATGTCGGTGATGAGTTTTTTACAGGCTTTGGTAGTCACCTATTCTGCCCTGGCCTCAAATCCCTCCTCTCATTTGTAATAAGTCTGCATACAAAAGCGATGTATCCATTCATTATTTCAAGAAAAGTCCAATGAATGCGACGTATTGAGCAATGTTGTGCGAGGGAGACTAACCCAAAACTCTGCCTTCACCCGCGCCGCCTTATTGGGGTACTCCGCACCGGGGCGACGGCGTAGTGATCAAACGAGTAGGCTGGCTCCATCTTCGATGCGTACATGACAATGCCGGGGAAGTGTTGCCAGCACAGAAGACCCAGGATGCCGTTGACTAGCCGTGCGCTACCACCCGACACAACCACCCAATTCCTGCACAAGTGATTAAGAAAAAAATATTAGTTTTTTCATCATATCATATGAAGTAGTGGTGATAACACATAAAGTTACTTACTTTTGCCCTTCGGGGCGAATCACTAGGTGTTGGTGAGGAAGCGAAACCTGTGGGAGGCTCATGGGACCTTGCAAGTAGACACTTGAAGAGGAGTCGGAGGAAGCGGAACCCGTGCCTGCCGCGTCCACGGAGTGGGAGGAGACTCGTCCTCGTGCGGGCCCTCCTCCTCATCCGTCTGCCGAACCAGCTCCTCATCCGACTCGTCCACGGGCGCCACCTCCTCCTCCAGCTCCTCCTCACGTGGCGTGGGAGGAGACGACCCCCTCCTACGGTTGGCGGTCCTCCTCCTCCTCCTGGCTGATCCCTCCGCCGCCCCCTCCGCCTCCTCCTACAGCCGGCGTGGTCTTTGGTAAATCGAGTTCACGGACCTATGACAGTCGCCCGCCATCTTTGTTCAATCACCACGGCTACGACGGCTCTTCTCTGCAAAAAAAGAACAAAATACTATCTCAGTTCAAAATTTTGGAAGAACCTCCCCTACACGGTGAGGTATCCAAAACCTGCAAAAAAACATACGGCACGATGGCCGACAACCACATATACATATGCATTCAATTCAACATATCATTGCCAAGTCACATTCATCCACCACCACCGCCGCCGCCGCCACCACTCTACTCTTCTACTACTACAACCACCACCACCTATTACTACTACTACCACCACAACCACCTACTGTACTACTACTACCACCACCACAACCACCTACTACTACTACTCTACCGAACTCTACTTCTACTAAAACATACTACCACTGCTACTCTACTACTCACCTATGGTGTCGGGGGCTGGGAGGGCGTCGGGGCGTCGGGGTCGGCCGAGGCACGCCGGGGATGGGGAGAGGATGACCGCGATGGTCAGGGGCGCGCCGAGGATGGCCGGGGTCACGCCGAGAGGGCCGGGGTGGTGCTACCGTGGGCCGTGGGGTTGGAGCGGTGGGCGTGGGGTGGCGGGCGCCGATGGGCCACGGTGTCTAGGGTGGCCAACGGAGGCGCGTCGGTGTGGGTGGGCCGGCGGGCGAAGGCGGTGGGGGCACATCGGCGGGGTGGGCGGTCGGGGGCGCGTCGGCGGGCGGGGCAGGCAAAGGCGGTGGGGGCACGCCGGCGAGGGCGTGCTACCGTGCGCGGGTGGGGCATGCGCGGGGTAGGGCGAGATGGCGGGCCGGCCGGCGCGGCGCGGCGCGGGGCGGGGCAGGACGGTGGGCCGGCCGGCGCGGGGCGGGGTGGGACGGCGGCGCGCGTGTGTGGGAGGGAGGGAGGTAACGGTTGGCCGGTTTGAGTGTGGATGGGATGTTTGCCGAGTGCCTCGATCTGGCACTCAGCAAAGGACTAGGGCTACCGGTTTGCCGAGTGCCATATCGGGGCACTCGACAAACATGTTTCCTTTTTTTTGAAATCTAAACCCTAAACCGCACTGCATCGTATTTTTTTAAAAAAATACCACTTTGCCGAGTGCCGGGCGGAGAGGCACTCGACAAACATTTTTAAAAAAAAATGGCACGCTCTTTGCCGAGTGTCCCCACGGACACTCGGCAAAGGGAACACTTTGCCGAGTGCCTGGCATCTGGCACTCGGCAAAGAGCATGTTTGCCGAGTGTCAAAAGATGACACTCGGCAAACCAATTTTTTTTTGTATTTTGACCTCTAAACTTTTTCTGTAGTCCTCTTACAATACTTGGTACTCCATGTCAAAATTTGGTACATTTCTCGAACTGTTTGCTATATTTAGTTAATTTATTTTATTTAATTGAATTTTTTGGGAAAATGCAAATTTGAACTGCACATGCATCGAATAATGGAATTTAATGATTCAAAAAATTATATTCATGGTATTGAGTGTAGTGTGAGGCCGTATCCAGGAACGGACCCGAAATTTTGAACATCTTGTTCACGAAACATGATCACGAACTTGCGGACGAATTGTTTTTAAATTCTGTAAAATGCAAACAAAGTCCAAAAATCATGAATCTTGTTGAGATGTCATGATATCGTATGTGGAGGATGTGATAAAAATTTGAGAAGGTTTGGTGCACGTTATCACGTACGATGCTTACAAACCAGGACATCTCCTCATGTGATATCAGATATCACATGTCATCCTGAATTATTCTTTTCATATATTTCAATTTTTCACTTATTTTGTTGTCTTATTAGATCAAGATGCTGTGGAACGATAATCTGTGATGAGGTTAGTGAAGGGCTATATGCATTATCATGTCAGCCCTGGCCTTAGAGTGAAATTATGGGCATCATGCAGTGTTGATGGTGTTTGGTACAACACTATCGACCGTGAAAGACAAAGGCAGACACAAAATAGTGGTGTGCTAGTGGATGGATCATCATAATGCAGTGTCGACTGAATTTTATGGTCAGCTCAAAGAGATAGTTCAGTTGAACTACAACTCCAAATTGGAATTCCATCGAACTATGGTACTTTTTTCTGTGTGAGTGGTTCAGCCAAGATGGCAAAGCTAGAACCATTAGAGATGATGGCCATTTTAGATCCATCAATATTGAGAGGTTTTGGTACAAGTCAGATCCATTTATATTAGCAACTCAATCAAAGAAATGTCTTCTACGTGGAGGACACACTGTTTAGCCAAAATTGGCATGTTGTCCAAAAATTTGAGCATAGGAGCATGTACGATGTTAATGAAACAGAATTGCGCACTGTGCACCAAGATGAGGCTGGTTCTGATAATGAACTTGGGGTGCAAGATGAAGATGATGATGGCTTACATGAGCCTGCACCAGTGTACCGACGTGTAGATGGTGAAAAATCTACAGTTGCCAGGTAACTTACAAGTTCTTATCAATAGAAGGGAAGAAGACATGGCTAATAATAGTGACTCTGAAGGTTCTGAAGATGACACTGTCCTTAGAAGTATTTTAGTGAGAATGATAGGGATCCCATGGAATGTGATGATGATGAATTAGGTTAACTATCATTTGTAACTGTTTTTTTGGATGTTGATGGAGCAAAATAATGCTGAATGATAGAGTATTTTAACTATCTTTTTTGGCAGTTCACTGTCTTTTTTTGGGATGATGGACCAACATTTTCTTATTTCAACAACTCATTCATAGATTCATACTAGGAGCTAACTCATTCATACAAGGATTTCATACATTGATACCAGGAGCTAACTCAGTTCATACAGTTAATTCATACATTCAACAACTAATAATTCATACTATGCTAATTCACTACGCTAATTCACTAACCTAATTCAGATTACTAAGATAATTCAGACTCATTCACTGCAGCTATAGCTTCAGGGGCTCGGCACCTTTACAGGAACTTGGCCACCAGGAGTGCCAAAAACACAGCAACAAGGATCAATGAACCACAACACCTAGTCACTGCAGTTAGAAGTGGTTTGGTCTATAGCTCCTTGGCAAGTGCCTTAGCCTCCTGCTCCTTATCAAGTGCCTTAGCCTCAAGCTCCTTGACAAGTGCCCTGGCCTCCTCCTTCTCCTTCACCAGTTCGGTATGCTTCACTTGTGCTTCATGCAGCAAAAAACTTAGTTCATTCTTCTCCACCTCTAGAGATTGGTTCTTGTTATGCAGGGCCTTAACTGCATCTCACAAATCAACAAGGATTTCGATCTAATGATCTATTGGCTTGAGATCCAACCACACCCAAAAACTGCATCCACCATCCTTGCATCCACAACAAATTAACAATTTGTCAGACAGACTATTTCCTAGGATTCAAATCATGCCATCACAACAATCGAACTCAATGTAAATTGAACTCACCCGATATTTGTAGCATGAATGGTACCTCCATCCTAGATTCCCATTACTCCATGAGATCCACCTAGGAGCCTTCTGACTTGCAGTAGCAGTTGACATTCGGTGTGTACGCGTAGCGGGGCACGTGATAGGGAATTGGAGAGGAGTTCGGGGACTGCTCCCCTGGACCTGCTCCATGGAGCTCCGCGACGAGCTTGAGCCAGCGGTGGTTGCCATGGAGCTCTAACCCTAACCGGGGAACGAGGTGCGGCAGTGCGTAGGGGCCAATGGAGTGGTTGCATGACAGTGGCGGGTGCTTGCCGGTGGAGTGGGTGCGCGGCTACGTGGCATGTTGGCCGTTGGCGTGGGTGCGCGGCGCCGACGCATGGTGGCTGTTGACGGTCGATAACGTCAACTATAAACCATCAATATGATATACTTTCATCATTTAAATCAATCACCAACATAGGTTTAGAGGTTTAAAATAACTATTTCCACATGTTTTGGTGATTTTATAAGTGCAGGAGGATTTTATCAGAAAATAGGACAAAGCGGGCCAACTATTGTCAAAGAATCAGGTCCACTCATCACGAAACCAACTCAAATGGGCCACAAACCTTCACACCTATCGGGGGGCCAGATCCCTGCTGGCAGGTGGGCCAGGGTGGGGTCGATCAACCCCACCTATAGGTCGACCGACCCTGGTGGGTCCCACATGCCAGCGCGGGATTGCTCCACCGACTTATGGGATGAATCTCCCACCACAAATTCAAGTTGATTTGCGTAGAAGGACAAGATTGAAGGCATGGCGTGGATCGATGATGCGGTGATTGCTTGCCCCCTACTCAATCCCCCTATAAAAGGACCTCCATGCCCTCTCTAGAAAGGGAATCGGGTTGAGAGAAAAGCTCATCCAGATCAGAGAACCACCTCAAGAGAGAAAAGCTCCACAAATATAGATTCATAGCATAGTTTAGTTGAGTTAGATCAAAGTAGAGTCAGGCTGCTCCTCGGATTTTGGATCTAGTCATCTGGAGGCTTGGTATAGCCCTTGTATCCTTTATATTTATTTACTTATTATGACTTCAATCTTCATCTATATCATGTTCTTGGTTATCATGTTGTTAGTTTACTTTGAGTATATGCTTAGTATAGTTGGAGTTATCACTATATCTATGCATAGGATCACAGAGCGCTTGATTAAGTGTTCGAACTGGTTGAGTAGCCGAACCTTGTGTAAGCGTGGTGCTTATACATTGTTTTGCCTGTGGATGCACCCCAGCATTCCTAGGTGTGGTAGATCTATTTGGGTGACAGCCTTTTAGATCCTCTATATTCCATACCCCCTTTGTAGGACTAGCAGGACATGTGTCGTCTAATGGAGAAAGTATTACTATACTCCTCCTTAGAATGATGTCCCCTTTGCATAAGTGTAGAGTTAATCTTTAGCTATTGCTAGTATATACAATGACTTGTATGCTTTGACTTGTGATTAAGACAACTTAGGAATTTATCTTTATTTTATTCTACTTGACTTACTATTGCTATTTGGAGTCTCTCCTGAGTGTTATGCTTATCATATTTATACATATCTTTTGGTTCACCCCTAGTCTAGATGTAAGTGTTTTGTTCATTGATATCATCATAAGTATAAGTTTATCAATCTCCTTCTAGCCATCATTCCTCCCAGTGGTAAAATATAAATAACGATACCTGGAATACTTCCGGTGAAGTGCTACAATGGTATATCTTTGCGCTTGCAGAACTCTTATTTTCTTATTTTCACTATTATATACCATCAAGCATTTCTAGTGTCATTGCTAAGAACTATAATTCTAGTAGTGATGCTATGAAATGTCAACAGTAGCCAATGCATGGAGGCGGCACGTCGAAGAATAGCGGTGGAGCCTGGTTGATTTGGGGGATTGGGGATGCGGGGGGGGGGGGGGGGGGGGAGTGTTTGAGACCGTTGCCTTCTGAGGCTGACGGGGTAGGCCCACCCGGTCAGCTCTTCAATTGGATGGACTCGATTCAGCTTGGGGTGAGGCTGACAGGTGGGTCCATGATGGTCAAATGGTGGTCAAATCCATGATTTCAGTTCATTTCGAATCAAATTTCAACCGAATTTTCAATTCAATGTTAAAGTGCTACATTAAAGTACAATAATTATAGAACTCATACTCTAATGGTCATCATACAGTGCATATCAAGTGTATAAGTATACAAAGCATGTATATGAAGTGCATACGATGTTTTATGAATGAAGTGCATAGCTATGTGTGTTGATGTAACCAAGCTTGTATATGATGTTATGTAGTGCCTACCTATGTGTGTTGTTATAACAAAGCATGCATGCATAAGATCTTATGAAGTTAACCAAGCACACATACATGGATGTATATGATCTTATGAAGTGCTTAAATTCATTCATGCACACATTATATATACTAAGTTGTTGTATATGTGTGTTGTTATGATCTTATTAAGTGTTTAAATTCATTAATGCACACATTATATAAGTATAATGTATAGTGCACACATATAGTGTATAACAACAAATAAGGGCACATGTATATCTCCCTACAATTTGAGAGCTCACATATTATCATCTTTCACATTTACTGTGTAAATCAAAGAAGGTTTTCATCTTTCACATATAATGAGTATATAATTTGTACTTGTGATGTATCAAAGAAGGTTACAAGTACTATAAAACATCATTGTGGATTACTATAGCATTATAAAACATCATTATAAACATAAATAATTTGAATCCCAAACATATGGAAATTGATGTCAAATTCATAGAAACAAATATCATTTTACATCAACAATAGTAGTACCAAAAAAAAGAAAAAACCATTTTATTTTATTCTAAGAAAAAAAAGAAAATACTTTTCTAGCTCCCGCCTAACACTCTGGCCGTTGGCGCGCATCTCGCCCGCACCCCCCGCCTAAAATTTGGTAGCTGCGAAAACCCCCTACTGCCCTCAAGCATGACGGCTCCTCATCCACTAGACCAGGGACAAAATAGTAACTTCACTACAAACTATATATTCATGAATCCACTCCCATCGGGCCGAAACCTTGTCGTAGCCTCTCATTTCACTCCGCCCGCTCTAGACCCACTCCGCTGCCGTCCTCCTAGATCCACTCCATCGCTATCCTCCTAGATCCACTATGTCGCTGCCCTCCTAGAGCCACTCCGCCACCACCATCATACAGCCACTGCGCCGCCGCCTAGATCCACTCTACCACCACCCAGATCCACTCCCCATAACACTAGAAGCGCGACAGTCAATGGAGACGAAGACGAAGGAGCCATGACCTATGACCCGGAGACTAGAGGAGGGCACCACTATGTTGAGCTTGGTCCAACCCACCATAGACACGATGACGACCATAACGTCCACCCCACCGGAGACACAACCCATCGACGATGCCTAAACAAGCCCGCAACACTGCCTCTACCCCCCAAGCCCAGGTTCTGCTGAATGCTTCCCCTTTTAGGGTTTAGGGTTTTGTTCTTCATAATTGCTTCCCCTATGTAGCGCTAAAACGTACTTCTAGTTGTCTAGGTAGGTCTTCTACTAGATAGGGTTTAGGGTTTAATTGGACTAAAATTTGTTTACAAATCGGGTACTATGAAAGACTATGCGGGACTTTCAAATTGAGGAGAACAACAGAAAGATGGTAGCCTTGGATATCCCTACCTTAGGCCTCTTCTCTTCGTAGTACCATGGCCAAATGCAAGTTCTCAGAAGGCAAACAAGCAAACAAACAAGAATGATCATGGTGAGGGGTCAGATTCATTCAAATATCTTCTTGGAGCTGAAGAGGGCTAGGAAGACAAACATGAATGTGTTAATACTAGCTTAGGAAAGGTCACTTCTCAATCTTGGTTGGGGTCTTTACATTACATTGTCCGATATATATTCTATGACTTATTTTCATGCAAGTTCTAATAACATATTAGCGGGCTAGAGCATCAGAAGAAGAAGATCAAAATGCCTCTAGGTGGAACAAAAAGAGTGAGGGCAACTCTAGAGAGCGAGACAGCTCCTGGAGTTTCAACAAGGTCTAGAAAAAAGTACACCACCAACCACCAAGAAGATAGGGCTGAGGAATAGTTAAATCCGCAACCAGAGAACAATGGCACAACCACTGTGGGACAAGGTGAAGAAGAACATCCCCCAAGCCCTGTTCTGGATTGGTCTGTTTTTGATGACCCAAGTAATGCAAATGAAGATGAGGTCTCAGAACAGTTAGAGGTTGTTCCTGAAGGCAAGTAACAGACCATGCTTCCTCACATTCTTTGCTTTACTTGGGCTGCTCTAACACTATAAGTGCCACATTTGTAGGTAAACAACGCGCTCCAAGAAAACCAAGACCGCCAACAAAAGGCACACTGCTAGACAATATGACAAAAGCTATAGGAAGAAGGTTGCCAATTGAAATTGCTGCAGGGAAGAGAAGGCCAGAGAAGCCTGTACAAGCTGCTAAGCTGCCTTCAGAGGCTGGACTTATCATTAGGAAGAACATGCCTATCCTAACTCACTAGAAACATTACAAGAATGATAAAACGCAATTGGAAGAATTCATGGACAAGTTATCTGTAAGTAAATTGATACCTTCCATATCTATTTGGTACCTTCAATAAGTCATTGTATCAAATGCTAAGAGCTAAATCTGATGGGTGATTGACTTTTGTAGACTAGGTTGGCAGTGGATGACAAGCATAAGCCAACAGTGGAAGTCTACAATAATCTACTCCAAACTGGTGTACGCTAGAGTAGATATTTGTTGAAGAACTACTTCAATGGTATACCGACTAATGAAGTTAGAACAACTTCCCCTGTTTCGAGTCTTACTAACGAGTAGTGGCTTGAACTCGTGCTGAAGTGGTCTAGTGCAAAAGGGAAGGTATGATGATGTTCTAAAAGACAACAACTTTTCTGATCTATCTATGTTGTCTGCAACTTACATGTTTGCCTTATAGGAAGTATCTGAGAAGAACAAGCGCAGCCATGCTAAGGTCAGTCACCATTAAGCGATGGGATCTCGCAGCTACATCTCACACTTGTACGCATATGTAAGTGCTACAACTCTTGTACAATACATTGTTGTCTGTTACCATATTTGAATCCATGTGCATATTGTATCTTATGAAAACATACATTTCCTATAAATTAGTGTAGATACAAAAGCTAATTTTCCTGCATTTAACGCTAAAATTAAATACAGAGGGAGAGAAACAAGGACAGAGAAGTGAATGCAGTGGAGATGTTCAAAGAATGCCATACTAGCAAGAAGAAGGGCATGACCGATGAGGTCAAAGAAATAGTTGTAAGTGCCTACATATGATTGCTGGATGGGATGAGTGTATATGTCAATTTATGCTCATATACAGTTGCAAGATGGGATTAGTACATGGAAAGGATGTTCATATGCTTAAATGTTGTGTGTGGATGGTTCTATCTGTGCTTATGAAATGGAAAGTTGTTCCTATATGCTTGCTGGATGGGACTAGTACATAGAAAAGATGTTCATATGTTTACACCTATTTATGCAATCATATGTTGTGTGTGCATGGTCCTATCTGTGCTTGTGAAATGAAAACTTAATGGATAGGATGTCCATATCTCTGATGTGACATGGCAAGTTATTGTAAACTATGTTCGTGTACTTAAACATATATACATCAATATGTTTTGTGATGATTTTCATATCTTTGCTTGTGAAATGGATTCTGTATAATTAACTTATCCTTTTTGCACCTATTTGTTGTAGAGTGCCATGGAAAATATTTTGGCCTAGCCTGCTCAAGGTTTAGAAACACCAAGATCTAGTACTGAAATTGTTTCCAAGGTATTCTCTCACAGACCAGTGCAGCTTCTATGTTCCTCAAGAATGCTGGTATTGAAACACCAGGAAGCAAATCTGCTGCATCAGTTGCAAGAGAAGCACAACTTCGGGAACAGCTACAGGCGGAGAAGCAACGGGGTGATCTACTTCAAGAAGAAGTTGACATCCTGAAGAAGAAAGCTGAAGAAACAGAAGAATCAATGGCCATGACCCAAGAAGTTGTGCTCAGGACCCAACAAGAGATGGAGGAGTTCAAGAAGAAACAAGAAGCTAATGATCTGCTCCTTCAGCATATCTTGAACCTCAACTCAGGTAATAGAGCTACTTAGCTTGTTCCTGTGCTGGCTGGGTTCCTCTGCAGTGCCATGGAGTTGTGCTGAGAAGCAGTGTGGGTACTGCTGGTCCTCATAATAAGTTACTGAACTTGGTCTATCAGTTATGTCGCCGATGAACTTGGTCTGTGATTTGGTACCTTTGTGAACTTGTGGTCCTATGATGTGAACCTATGATGTATGTGAACTTGTCGTTCCCGTGTGTTTGGGAACTTTAGCTGTATGAACATTGAGTTTGTGATGTATGAACCTACGTTTGTGCTTGATGTATGAACTTGTGCTAGATGTGTGAACATTAAGTTCTGTTTCTGGAATGAGTGCTCAGGCCGGGCACGAATGGTATTGCCTATGCATTATATCAAATTTGTCAAATTTCTATGATGAAAAACAAACATCATTATGTAACAGCTGCCACGTCCATCCACATGAGAACGCCATGTGTAAACCTCTCCATCATACACGTGTCGACCTCTCCATCATACACGTGTTCGCTGGAACGCCGGCTGAAATAGTTCAGTGATGGGGCAAAATCGTCATGTTTGTAACTTTATCTGTGACAAAATACGCCAAATCATCACTGTGCAACAAATGTGACGCGACAAAGGTGACGAAGAGAATTTCATCATAACTTCGTCACAGATATGTTTCCATGACGTTATTGGCCTTTACTATGACAAAAGTGAATCGTCTTAGAAGTGGACTTTTTTAGTAGTGATGTGATTGAAGAGGGTGATGAAAATTAGTAACATGATGGACAAGGAGAGGAGGGAGTTGTGGTAAATGAAGATGGGAGTGCAACTTGAAGCAGGAGCAAAGTCATGTGTTACGAAGCAATCCGTTCATCAAGAAGAAGAACCAATAGGATTACAGAGATCCCATCCAACCAGATTAGTGACATGGATCAACCTTAGCCTTAGATCTAAATCCAACCATCAGTGTAATCTCTCCCTGTAATCACTGTAGTTTCGTACGGACTACTCCATCTTTCGGAACCGACATCACCGGGAGCGCTACCCGTTGGGAAGCCGCGTATCCGCGTCCCCGAACGGGCGTCTGACAACTCACGTGGCGTCGCTTTAACCTGTATAAATTGTGAGATCGATCAATGGAAAAGTATGGTTCGATTCATTCTTTCTCTCGATCACTACTGCTTTTAAACACGTTATCAGCACGCTCTGAGAATCGAGAGAAGTTTCGTCGAGAAAGGTGAGATGGATCCCGAAACCTCACCGTCGATCATGACCGCCATTCTCTTCGGAGTTCCCCTCACCCGCCGCGCTCCTCTGCTCCTCGACGCCGCACGCCTGGCGGAGAGCCGCGCCCAGCACCGTCGCGTCTTCGGCCGTCGCCGTCGCCGCGGCCGCCGCAGCCGCCGTCGCACTCGCCGTGGCCGCGACAACCGTCGCCGCCCTCGCCGTAGCCGCGGCAACCGCGCCCAGCGCCTCATCGCCAACAACGGCGCCCAGGCTTCAGGAGCGGCGCCGGCACCACCAGCGCCGGTCGCGACTCCACCGCCACCACCGCCGGCCGCGCCTGCAACTCCTCTTCGTCTGCCGTCGCCGACCCCAGGGTCCTTCACCCTGGTGGCCGGACCAAGGGATGGCCCAGCGCCGTACGCATTCCAGCAGGCCGGCCAGTCCAGCGCCGTCACGGCTCCAGCAACCGTCCCGGCGGCAACCCCGGCGGGCCTGGCTCCAGCAACTCCTCCGTCGGTGTGGGCGCGTCGCGTCCGCCGCCGCCTGACCACCGAACCCGAGGAGTACAGCCCCGGCCTCCGCCGCGGCTCCTGGACTGCGACCTTCCAGAGGCTCTCCAATGGAGTCCTCCCCAACCGCTCCAATGGCGAGGCTGGCCCCTCCGGCGAGGGGGGCTACTCGCCCAACTAAGCGACGAAGCAGGACTGGAAGGAGGCGGAGGCAGCAATGGCAGACGACGGAACGACCGAGCAGCGAGTCGGAGTGGCTGGATGAGTTCTCAACCTTATCCCCGCTAATAATTTATTTGCGTCGTCCTGCTTTCACGTGTCGTACAGAAAATGTCGACATTGTGTGCTCATCCTAATAAAGCTGCCTCTTGCTTGTGGCGCATGTGACTTGTTTTGTAGTATATTCTAATTTGTGATTTGTGACTAAGTTTAGTACTAGTGACTACAGTTAATATTATCAGCAGCCATTCACTTCAAATCCTTCGGGGGTTTTATCATGTAATTAGCGCTGCACATTGTGTCAGGACTCGGTTAAATGTTCAAAGTATTTGTTCGTGTGATAAATCCAATAGCATTTGTTCCTGTTACTATTTTATTGCAATTATTTATATTTGTATTTTTTGCAATACGACACAATTTTTAAGTCTACTTTAACTATGCAAAAGTTGAATACTTAAATAAATGTCACAATCACTTCACGTGTACCTTAAAGAAATAATATTGGATATTTTAAATTTATTTGCCTTTGCAAATAAATAATTTTTTTTATATGGTCTATATATTATGTCATCACATAATCATTACCTATAAAATGTTTCCAATATTTAAATTTCACATTAAATAAATCATTCTTGATTCAAATTTAATGTGCCATTTTACGGTTCACATTTAAGTTTTAAATTTTTACTTAAATATATTTTACATATATCTTACAACACATCAATTGCCTTACATTAAAACATTTATACAAATGTAGGCAAAATGTCCGAAGTTGTTGGCAAATTAAAAGACAAAGAATTTGACCAACTCGCACTTGATGGACATAATTTTCCAACATGGTCAATGGATCTCAAAGTTAGCCTCTCTTTACGGGGATTTTATCATGCCATTCTTCCACCAAAAGAGGGTACTTCGGCACCTGATGACAAAACTAAATATAGTGCCTTATACATCATAAGGGCTCATATACATCCAGACCTCAAGTCTGAATATTTGATGGAAGAAGATCCACGCACTTTGTGGAATGCTCTCAAACAACGCTATGAACAGCAAAAGGCAATTGTCTTACCTGAAGCTTTGCATGAATGGAACCATCTCCGTCTACAGGATTTTAAGACTGTTGGAGAATACAATCATGCAATTCACAAACTTTGTGCAAAACTCAAATTTTGTGAGAAAGAGCCTTCTGATGCGGACAAAATAGAGAAGACTTTGTCTACTATGATGCCTGCAGATAGAATCCTTCACCAACAATACCGTGAGCGAAATTTCCAAGTTTATTCTGAGTTAATTAATACTCTACTTCAGGCCGAACGGCATAATGAGATCCTTCTTTGGAACTCAAATAAACGCCCATTGGGTGCTGCCCCATTACCTGAAGTACACACAACCACTCAGAACACAAACAAACAGAATGGTGCCAACAGGAAACCATTCAGGAAATTCAAAAACAAAGGTAAAGGTAAAGGACAAGGTAACAATAACAAGCGCAAAAGAGAGCAAAAACCGCATGATTTTAACAAGGGTAAGGACATTCCTAAAAAGAATTTTGACAAATCCCAACTTTGTCAAAAATGTGGTTGTTACAGCCACATCACTAAGAAATGTCGTACCCCCCGTCACTTGGTTGACTTGTACTTAAAGTCCGTTGGTCGTGATCGCCCAAATCAAGGACGCAAGTACGAAGCTCATTTCAACTTCCAGAATGATGTTACGATGCAAGATGTTGCTCCGTACAACTTCACTAATGACATTAACATGGTAGAAGCTAGTTGCTCCAAAAGTGTCCCCGATACACTGAGCAACCACAAGACTCCACCACCTGCGGAAGACGACTTAATGGACACGGACAAGATGCTTGTAGAGTTTGCCTCTACTGACATGTTTGGAGATCTCAATTAGACTCCCATGGTCCCTAATTAGTACTATGTACTCATTATGTCCCGACAAAGTGTTGTAAATTATTGCTAAATATAGCAGTCTTGTAAATATTTGTGGCTTGTATGCTATATCCTATATATAGCACATATATGTACCAAGCACAATCGAAAATCAATAAAGTATGTATAATTATATATATATGTCATTCTCAGATTTTTAATTCTCTTTCATATATATAGATTTCTACGGGACAAATCCAATGGAGGAGGAAATGTGCCTTGTAGATAGTGGTACTACAAATTCTATACTAAGGGACACCAAATATTTCCTAACTCTAACTAAGAGACAAGGAAATGTCATAACAATCGCTGGACGCGATGCGACGATAGTAGGCTCTGGTTGCGCTACTATTACGCTCCCCATGGGTACTCAAATAACAATTGAGGATGCATTATTGTATCCCGATTCAACTCGTACCTTACTTAGCTATAGAGATATCCATAAAAACGGATTTCACGTGGAAACACATGAAGAACATAAAGAGGAATTTCTCCTCTTAATTAAAGATACCGAACATGGCAAACAACTTCTTGAGAAAATTCCCTCTTTACCATCTGGAATATATTATACATACATCAGACCCGTACCACATGTTGCCTATAAAATAATTTTTCAGAATGTTAATGCATTCCAAACTTGGCATGATCGCCTTGGTCACCCTGGCATAGGGATGATGCGAAAAATTATAAACAATTCCCATGGTCACAACTTAGCTAATTCTAAGTTCCCAGAATCTTCTGATTTTACATGCACCGCATGTGCAACTGGGAAATTGATTTTAAGACCATCTTATCTTAAGATCAAAGCTGAACCACTTAAATTTCTTGAAAGAATTCAAGGAGATATTTGTGGTCCTATTACTCCATCATCTGGGTCATTCAAATATTTCATGGTTCTAATAGATGCATCTACACGATGGAATCACGTGTGCTTATTATCCACACGCAACCATGTTTTTGCCAAAATAATAGCTCAAGTTATTAGACTTAGAGCAAATCATCCTGAACATCAGATAAAATCTATTAGAATGGACAATGCTGCTGAATTTTCCTCAAAAGCTTTCAATGACTATTGCATGGCTCTAGGAATTCAAATTCAGCACTCAGTTCCATATGTCCATACTCAAAACGGTTTAGCAGAAGCTCTTATCAAAAGAGTTAAGCTAATAGCAAGACCACTATTGTAGAATTGTAATCTACCGACTTCATGTTGGGGTCATGCAGTCTTACACGCTGCTGACTTACTACAATTGCGATCAACTGCATATCATACTGCTTCCCCACTACAATTAGTACGTGGAAATCCACCGAGTATTTCCCATCTGCGGAAATACGGTTGCGCTGTATATGTACCGATTTCACCACCAAAGCGTACATCTATGGGTCCACACAGGAAATTAGGGATCTATGTCGGGTATCAATCTCCGTCGATCATTAAATACCTAGAGCCCCTTACAGGGGACCTATTCACGGCCCGATACGCTGACTGTATCTTCAATGAGGATCATTTCCCGGCATTAGGGGGAGATTACAAGTACCAAAATTAATGCCCGGAAATAAATTGGGATGCACAAGACATCTCCACTCATGATCCACGTACACAAGAATCTGAACTTCAAGTTCAGAAAATCATAAATTTGCAAAACATAGCAAATAATCTACCAGATGCATTTACTGATTATAAAGGTGTCACTAAATCCTATCATCCTGCTAGGAATGTGCCTGAAAGAATAGAGGTACCAAATAAAACTATTCAACTCCCACCTTCGAAACCGGTTCTAGGTAAGAGGGGGAGAAGTAAGGCTATCAATCAGGATGTGGCTCCTAAACGCCAAAGGAAACAGGATAACAAAAATTCTAAATCAGTAAATGTGACACAACAACAAGTTGTGGGACACCAAGTGAATAAACAAAATTCACATCCCACATCAACAGTGCACTCAATACCTGATGTTGGGACATCGGAACACCCTGACGCTATCGTATTGGGAAATAACGAACCGTCACGAGGGGTACAAGAAATTTCCATAAACTACATTGATTCTGGAGAATCATATGACCGAAAGACTACAATTGTCGACATATACTTTGCCAAAACAATTGTCGAAATTATCCAAACTGATCCAGATCCCAAGACCATGGCAGAGTGCATAAAGCGCTCGGACTGGAACAAATGGAAAGAAGCAATTCAAGCAGAGTTAGCCTCGCTCACAAAAAGAAAGGTATTCTCATCAGCAATACCTACACCTTCACAAATCTTCCCTGTGGGATTTAAATGGGTTTTCGTCCGAAAACGGAATGAAAATAATGAGGTGGTGAGATACAAAGCGAGACTTGTAGCACAAGGGTTCACGCAGAGACCTGGCATTGATTTCAATGAAACATACTCTCCAGTTATGAGTGGAATAACTTTCCGATATTTAATAGCATTGGCAGTTCAAAATCATCTATCTATGCAGTTGATGGATGTAGTGACAGCATATTTATATGGGTCACTTGATTCGGACATTTACATGAAGGTTCCCGATGGAATTCCTATTCTGAATCCTAAAGCAAGTCGCGCCACATATTGTGTGAAACTTAATAAGTCACTATATGGCTTAAAACAGTCAGGACGGATGTGGTACAACCGACTGAGTGAATTCCTATTACAAAAGGGATACACCAATAACGATGATTGTCCATGTGTCTTCATAAAGAAATCCCAAACAGGGTTCTGTATTATATCCGTATATGTGGATGATTTAAATATCATTGGCAACCCACATGATATCAATGAAGCACGCAATCTCGTAAAGACGGAATTTGAGATGAAGGATTTAGGTCAAACTAAATTTTGCTTGGGTTTACAAATCGAGCACCTTCACTCAGGAATATTAGTGCATCAATCTGCCTATATCCAGAAAACACTAGAGAAATTTAATATGCATAAATCATATCCATCCAAAACTCCCATGGTTATTCGGACTCTAGACATGGAGAAAGATCCATTTAGACCAAAGAACAAAGATGAAGAGGTACTGGGGCCCGAGGTCCCATATCTCAGTGTCATTGGAGCACTAATGTATCTTGCAAATCAAACTAGACCTGACATTGCATTTGCAGTAAATTTACTGGCTAGATATAGTGCTACTCCAACTAAACGTCATTGGACGGGAGCCAAACAAATCTTGCGATATCTCAATGGCACCAAAGATCTTGGATTATTTTTCCAAAGAAACCAAGATCCAACTGTAATTGGATACACTGATGTTGGCTATTTATCTGATCCCTATAATGGCCTATCCCAGACAGGCTTTGTATTCCTATATGGAGGAACAGCTATATCATGGAAGTCATCTAAACAGACTTTAGTAACAACTTCCACAAATCATTGTGAAATTGTTGCACTATATGAAGCATCACGGGAGTGTGTATGGCTCCGCAGAATGATTAATCACATACAGCAATCTAGTGGGATTGGTCCCATTGAATCACCCACAATTATCTATGAAGATAATGCTGCTTGTATTACACAAATGGAAACAGGTTATATCAAAAGCAATATAACTAAACATATTTCTCCCAAATTATTTTATCCTCATGAATTACAAAAGAATGGAGAAATAAAAATCTTGCAAACAAAGTCTTGTGATAATCTTGCAGATTTATTCACTAAGTCATTACCAGGTCCCATGTTCCAAAATTTTGTTCATAGTATTGGTATGCGACGACTTAAAGACTTGCAAGTTTCAGGGGGAGATAATCTCTGAAAATAATCATTTGTGTTAAATATTATATTGCACTCTTTTCCTATTATGAGTTTTTACAAAAAACTTTCTCATAAAAGGTTTTTAATGAGGCAATATCTAATATATAATATGTCATATTTCCTATTTTCTCACAAGAGGTTTTTAAGGGGAATATCAAAGGCATTCTCTTCCTCATATTTTCCCACGTGGTTTTGGAGGAGGACATTGCCCATAGACCATTATATTGTTCTAAACTAAATTATGGATTTTTCCTATAAAGTTTTTTTCCGTATAAGTTTACAATGGACAATAATCTAAAAATATGTCATATCATTTCTCCTGATTTTTCCCCACTGGGTTTTTGAGGAGTTTAATGACATATCAACAATATAGCACCTCATATTTTTCCTACAAGGTTTTTAGAGGCCCTGAAGATATTATTTGATCTCAAGACTGGATGCGATCAGGGGGAGTGTTACGAAGCAATCCGTTCATCAAGAAGAAGAACCAATAGGATTACAGAGATCCCATCCAACCAGATTAGTGACATGGATCAACCTTAGCCTTAGATCTAAATCCAACCATCAGTGTAATCTCTCCCTGTAATCACTGTAGTTTCGTACGGACTACTCCATCTTTCGGAACCGACATCACCGGGAGCGCTACCCGTTGGGAAGCCGCGTATCCGCGTCCCCGAACGGGCGTCTGACAACTCCCGTGGCGTCGCTTCAACCTGTATAAATTGTGAGATCGATCAATGGAAAAGTATGGTTCGATTCATTCTTTCTCTCGATCACTACTGCTTTTAAACATCATGGAAGAGAGAAACAGTGTCGTTTTGTTTTTATTTGGTAATAATTGTTCAATCGTTGACTAATTAGGCTCAAAACGTTCGTATTGTAAAGTACAACCAAACTGTGTAATTAGTTTTTGATTTCGTCAACATTTAATACTCCATACATGTGTCTAAAAATTTGATGTGATGTGATGTGATGGAGAATCTTATACTGTGCAAATTTTGGAGATGCAAACTTGGTGCAACTAAAATAGGGCCTTAATTTTTTTTTCAGTTTCAGCGGAGAGAGAAACAGTCACTACCGGATAGAGGACTTTGCCGAGTGGCAGGGGTCGATCTTCCAGCGCGCGTACCTCCATTTGGCCCAGGGACGCAGAGGCACAGACCCACACCAGACTGCCTCAGCTCTAGTGACACGCGTGCACGTTGGATCCGCCACGTGCAGGCGAGACCTGGTACCAGTGGGAAATCTGGCAGCATGGGACGGTTGCCTCGAATCTCGAAAACACGGTGAGCAGCTCCAATCCAAGAGCAGCTGAGGTGCACTGTTCACTCAGTCTCAAAATAATTATTTTTTCGAAGTCTTTTCTTAAATTTAAAAATATATTTATATTTATGACGTGTATTATTAGAATAACTATAAAACATATTTTAAAATAATTATATTAGAAGATGTAAGTATTGATAGTACTGTTATAAATCTAGTTAAATTTTAGAAAATGGTCTTTTTGAAAGAAAAACAAGAAATATAGTTATTTCGGAATGAAGGGAGACGATTGAAAAATTAAACTTAGTATGTATATGATTGAAATATACATATCAACAACCTATGAAATACGATATGTATTTTTTATTTTATATGGGATAAAAGTAAATAAAAAAGAGTCAAGGTAGGAGCTCGATTTTCATGAATTCTCTTCTTAGCCACTTTACAGATGGGAAACCGTTTGCCGAATGCAACTTCGGGGGAAGCCATCTTTTCAGCCATAGGATATGTTTCCAGATTTGTACCTTAAATACAGGAAAAAAAATAATTCTTGCATTTCACAAGAGAAATACGCTGCTGCTTCTCCCGCGCCTGCTCGCTATTGCTTCTCCCTCGCCCGTGCCTTCTCCAATTCCGCCAGCGGCAAGGGTTCCGGCGAGGTCCGGCGCCCCTTCTTCTCTAACTCCGGCGAGTATAGAAGGGGCCGGCCGGGGGAGGTAGGCCGACCAGACGGTGGGGATGGTTGGCGAGCGGTTTAGGGGAGCTGGCGGCGGCAGTGGCGGTCGGGCCAGGTCAGGGCGGGGGTGCCATGGCCAGACTTCGGTGGAGTTCGCCATGGCTGCATGTGGGAGGGGACACGGGGGGACGAAAGAAGGAGGTCGCCGGCGACGGGTCGGTGGGAGATGGTGGAGGCGGGGGCGAGGGCGTGGGGCAACGTCGCCGAATCTGGTGCCAGGCGGCGGTGGAGGCCACACCGTAGGCGGGGAGGCGGCGCCGGAGGTTGGGGAGGAGGCGGGGTGGGGAAGAAGAATAGGACAAGGGAGATAGACAGCCTGTTCGCTTGTTGGTTTCAGCCAGCCCAAACCAGCCAGCCAACCGTGTTTTCCTCTCACAATAAACCAGCACCAGCCAGCCCAAACCAGCCTAAAAACCAACCAGCGAACAGGCCGAGAGTGTGCGCATGCGGCCGGCAGTGCGGCCCTGTATAGTATACCCACCCCCAGGTCGCACAAATCTCAAGAACCAACATCAACGGCAGCAAAACTGCCTCCCCCCTAAGTGGACTGTGGAAAACTGCACTTTTACAGATGCCATGAAAGAGAGATCCTATCAGCAGCGACTAGGCTGGCATGCTTGGACTCTAGTGGTCACCGGCTCACCGCTCACTAGCCACCGTTGAGGGCTTTCGCTTTGACCAACCTGCATGCTCCGAGACGTTTGTCATTTGCGCAACGTGGAGGCCATTGGGCTGTGGCGTAGAGAATCCAAACGGAGCATAATTGTTGGGAGATTTGGGGCCCACCTATGTGCCACGTGCACCTCGTAGCGTAGTCTTACGGGAAAGTGCGCCCGTCCGCTGCGGTGACTGACTCAGTCTGTGAGCGCGTCGCCGCTCGGCCGCTAGCAGCGCAGCGAGCACCTTCGTTTTCATGGCTGGCCCAGGGCGATGTTCTTCTGATCAATATGCAAGGAACATGGGTTACATGGACATGGATGCCACAAGCAAGTTCAGCGAGCACCTCCATAGGCGACCGATTCAATTCAACGTTCTTCGGATCAATGCAAAGGAACACGAACACGGATGGGGAATCCGTACATCCTCCAGCTACCTAGCTACTACGTACTTACTTCGCCGGATTGACCACCACCACTTCCGGCAGGTCGGTCTCGAACGCCCTCACGAGGTTGCCCAAGAACTTGCGGGTGACTCCGGTGAGGTTGGCCACCTTCTGCCTGTACGCCCTGAACGCCTCGGCGGCAACAACGGCCGCGGCCTCCTGCTTGCCGCCGCCGGTGCCGAAGAGGTCCTTTCTCTCGAGCTCGGCGGCGGCGTGCAGGCACTCGAGCCACCGGTTGGCCTGGTTCTGCAGGTCGTCGAACAGCCCGCGCTTGGCCGCGTCGCGCTCCGGGTCCAGGAAATAGCCGTACGCGTGCGCCCACCGCAGGACGCGCCGCCCGTCGGCCACCTGCCGGTACGCCTCGGCCACGAACCCGAGCTCCGTGGCCGGGACGTCCGCCGCCTTCGCCATCCGCTCCAGCTCCCCGCGCTCCAGCGCCGCCGTGTCCCGCGCCACGCTCTCCAGCGCCGCCCGGTTCGACGCCCACCGCTCGTAGTGGTACAGGTACCGCTCCAGCGATGCCCTGGCGCGCCGCCGCTTCAACCGCTCCTCCTCGGCGGTGGCGGTGCTCGCCGCCGCCGCGGCCATGTCGTCGTCGGCGTCGGCGCCGGAGCGCCGCGGGCGGCTGTCGTTGCAGGCGTAGTGGTTCTCCCCTCCCGCCGGCTGCAGGCAGAGCCAGCAGAAGTGGTGGCCGCAGGGCGGCGAGCAGCGCATGTGGTTGCAGCCCTGGTTCTTCTCGATGGGCCGCGCGCACTTGGGGCACGCCTTGGTGTGCGCCACCACCCAGTTGGACGTCTCCGCTGAGTCGGAGCTGTTCTTGACTAGCCACGCGCGCACCGTGCCGCACGACACCGGCCGGTGTGCCTCCTCGCCGCACGCCCAGCAGACCCCGTGCCCGCAGTCGCAGAACACGTCCGCCGCCGCGTCGCCGCAGAGGAACTCCAGGGCGCGGGCACACCCGGGGCCGCCGCACCACCGCACCTTCCCGCCGCTCTCCTCCACGTACGACCGGAGCCAAAACCGCGCGTACCGGGCCCCATCGTCCGCGCTCCCCGCCGACTCCGTCGCCAGCACGTCGTCGACGAGGTCCCGGACGACAGGAGCAGAGCAGGACGGGTCCGGGCACCGCAGCGACAGGCACCGCGGGCCGTCGCCCACCGCGGCGCGGACGTACCCGCGCCAGCACCCGTCGCAGTAGTAGTGGGAGCACCCCGCCGACGCCGTCCGCCCCGAGGGGTGCTCGTCGAAGCAGATGCCGCAGACGCCCGGCCCCGCGCGGCGCGCCGCGGGGACGAGCTGGTCCGGGGGCAGGCCGACGGCGCCGCGCACGCGCGTGTCGTCCGTGAACCACTCCTCCTGGACCCGCCCGACGCGCCACTTGAAGTGGCGCAGCAGGACGGCCGCGAAGCCCGGCGGGATGGACAGCACCTCGGCGACCTTGGCCGTGTCCGCTTCTTGCCGCGCGCGGATGTCCTCCTCGGTTAGAACGACGTACCTCTGCTCCGTGGCGCACGCCGCCGCGGCGTCGTCCTGTGCCTGCTCGGCTCCTTCTTCGCCGTCGTCGTACTTGTAGATGTAATCCTCCTCGCCGGGGCCGTCGTCGTACTCGTACATGTAATCCTCCTCGGCGGCGCCGGTGCCGTCGCCGCTCTCTCCGTCGCGGCGGCGGCCGGAGCTAGGGGCGCCTTCGAATATCTTTCCGTGGCGGATCGTCTCGCCCTTGTCGTCGTCATCGTCGTCCGCGAAGATGCTGGCGTTTCGGGACCTCTTGTTGCAGCCGCCGCCGCCGTGGCGGTCGCTGCCCATGCCGCGCCGCCGGGCGGAGATTTCTTGGTGGGGGCTTTTGGACTAACCGCGTTCCGTTGGCATGTAGCGGTATCGTAGTAGTTCCTCAGGTTTTTTTTCGGACGCGCATTGGCTTTCCTAGGAATTGGTTTTATAATATAAAAAAAATATATCCTAACGAGTTAGCGCTCGTTTAGTTCGTGAATTTTGGGAATTTGGCTACTATAACACTTTCGTTTTTATTTGGTAATTAGTGTCTAATCATAGATTAATTAGGCTCAAAACGTTCGTCTCGTAATTTTTAACCAAACTGTGCAATTAATTTTTTTTTGTCTATATTTAATGCTCCATACACGTATCGTAAGATTTGATGTAATGGCTACTAACACTTTTTAAGTACTAAACAATCACTTGCTACTAGGATTTGATGTCTGTCCTACTCCCGTAGGTACTCTCTCCGTCTTCGTGCAAAGTCGTTTGGTTCGTAAAAAAACGCGCGACATTTATATTTTAAAATAAATTTATTACGAAAGTATATTTAATTATATATTATAAATATTAATATCTTTTATATGTAATTATACAAAGTTAAAAATATTGATTTTTTAGACGACTTTTATTCTATGATGGAGGGAGCATACAATACAATTCGATGAAATGGAATTTCCATGTATGTAAAGAAAATATCAAAACTTAGCTCTTAAGTAAAAAATGCCGCATTCATCGAGGGCTCTGTTCGACAGAATTTATTGCTGTTACGGTTGATTTATAAGGCTAATTTAACGTGAGAGAAAAATAATATTCTACGACTTAAAAAAATATGACTAATTTTAGCTTATAAGCTCAAACGAACGGTATTAAAACAGCTGGCCGCTGGCCGCACACGCTGTTGCGGTTCGTGCCCGCGTCCACGAGACAGCCGTTCGTTCACATCCCTTTTTAATACCCATTAATTTTAGAGAGATGCTATATTCGAGGAGCCTCAATATTTATATTTTTATGTAACAAATTTATATAGATAACTAGTACAAGTAAAAGAATAATGTACAATATATATAGTTTATAATTTTTAAAACTAAACTATGATAAAATTGTATGTTGCTTAAATAGCAATTAAAAAAATCAGATATCCGAGATATGAAAAGAGTGATAATTTTATAGATCATATCTGTAACTGTAACGGAAGTAGTACAAAATCTTTTGGAAATGCTACGATGTTTCATTATAATTTTTTTAAAAATAAAGGAAGTACTCCTCCGTCCCTGAAAAATACATATATGATATCCGTGTCTGTTAAAATAGTTTAAGTTGACTAAGTTTAAAATAAATAATATTCATATTTATGTCTCTAAATCAATTTATTACGAAAATATATTTATAGTTCATCTAATAATATTTTATATTATAAATATTAATATTTTCTTAAAACTTTGGTCAAATATGAAAAAAGCATTTTATTCTCGAAGCGTGACAACTGCGGGGTTTTTTTTACGAAGGAAGTACTACTCTACAATTTTTTACTAATAGTGATCTCACAGATGGAGAAGAGAAAAAGCTGTTGACGCCGTTATCAGCACTTGACTCTACTAATAGTCGTCAATCGTATCTTGTATGGATACGGTCGTTGTTGTTGACGGATGAAACAAGCGGCCTGTTCGCTGGTTGGTTTCTGGGCTGGTTTGAGCTGGCTGATGCTGGTTTGTTGTGAGATGAAAACACTGTTGGCTGGCTGGTTTAGGCTGGCTAAAACCAATAAGCGAACAGGCTGAAGATGATTCACTAGTCACTATCATCAAAGCTGAGCTAAAGATAGCAACGGATAAAATCCGTGTGGATACGAGGTCTAGATATCTATATCTGCGAGCTAAAATCCACGTCCGCGCCCGCACCCGCTATCCGCCACGGGCAGAAAACCGCGCCCGCGCCTGCTATCCGCAGATAGCGCATGCCCGCAGGCATACCCATGTACCCGCATAGCATTATACAACATACAGGCAACATATAAATACAAGTATAGAACTCTTAATTCTAGTTTTTCACCACGTTAAAGAACCATGAGGCAAGAGAGAAAAAATCATTAGATAAAGTTCTAAGCAAGCAAATAAATAAGTCTTACACACAATAACATTAACAGTCCTACACACATTAACAGTTGGGGCCGCATATCAGGTATCGGAGCGGGTCTGACAGTTTTGTGTGTGCGGATATCATTTTTTCACGCCCGTGAGCAAATATCCGTTAGGTTTAGGGTCATGCCCACTCCCGTGCCTGCGGGCACATACTTAGACCCGTATCTGTGCCCATCGAGTTTCATATCCGTGGGTTTACAGGTATTTTCTACCCGTAGCCAACTTTAGATCCTACGACCAAACCAAGATATCCTACGCATGACATGGCACGCTTCGAGTCTATACGAATCATAGGATTTACCAGAACGTCGTAAACGTTAGTACTGTTATTTCGTCCCAAAATGATATATATAATAATTCTAGGTTAGAAACGTACTTAAGTTTAACTAAATTTATTATAGAAAAATATATTAGCATTTATAAAAAAAAACTCAGGCTGCGGGGGCAGACACACCCCGAGCTTTTTTTAGCTTGAGGTAGAGGACTCTCACTTCAGCACCCATGTCCCGCCTGCACACACGGGCTGGTTACCCAATGAGTGGACCAATCATTTTACCTGTGCTTTGGAAACGCGGAATAGGCGAGGGGATTTTTTTTAAATCTCCGACCCTGAGATCGCCGCCGAGGGGGTTGGAACCCAGGTCAGCAGGGTGGGAGCCGGACTTCGTCTCCATCTAAACTAGGAGCCGTTCCCATATACTGTTATTTTATGATAAATGTAATGGTACTTGGAGCATCTCCAATGGTATAAAAAAAATACTCCCAAAAATAGGTTTTCCAACCTTTCCAAAATATATTGGGAGACATAAAAAAGATACAAACTCCAACAGTTTCCAAAATCACACGCATAAAAAGATAAAAATGTAATTTTACATCAGGAATCCTAAACAATTTTAAATCACACTAACCACCTTTATACTGTATTTCTCTCTTGTACATTTATATCAGGAACCCTATTCTACTTTTTTTTTCTTCCCCACATCCTTCCACCTCCAAATTGCCGCGACGATACGCACGCGTAACTTTACGCGCATCGGGGTGGTTTTTTCCAAGTGTCAAAAGATTGGTAGGTGGATTTGGACGTTGTTGGAGGTGAGTTTTTTTCAATCTTGCAAAATTCCTGAATTGAGAGACTGTCTTGGGTACTCCTCTTATTTGGTACTATAAATATGTATTTTATATATATATATATATATATATATATATGATTAAAATAACTTAACTGACTTCCAGAAAAAGAGACTCGTATCTTCCTTTGTCGACCAAGGTAGGAGTAGTACATAGTAGACGATATTTGATTATATATTAGTTATTAAAAGTTTCCTCTTTGGAATTCGATTCCGTAGAAACCCCTTTTACCAATCTATATATATGTGGGGAACTGGATTCCTAGGAATTCCTTTTCTAGTTATATATAGGCCGCTTGTACACGGCCATAGCGCTATCACAACATCACCATCACCATCGTTCAACATACATATGCATGTACGTGTTCGGTCGTATTTAGCTTATAAGCCATGGCTTATCAGTCAACAAATAATAATTTTCTCTCACACAAAACCAGTCAACAGTACTTCCAATCATGACTTATAAGCCCCCTAGCATGTCAAGGGTTAATTAGCCCACTAGAAAAAAACATCTACATAACCCCACTAGCTATTACGAGATAGGGAGAAGCGTAAAGGAATTGTGAAAAGTAAAAAAAAAAGATGGTTGGATCAGAAAAATAACTTTTTTTCATTTTAATAATAAGTATATATACAAATATAGACTAAAAAATATGTATGTGCGTTGTAATAGAACATACAACTTGTGCATTGTTCTAATCTTCTTATATGAATTCTGCCTCCAAAAGCTGGCCAGCCAGCGTGCCACGTCACGTGCTTTTCGAAGCCGTTGGATCGGGCGCGCAGACGGGCCAGATCAGGTGAGCCATGGTCTTTTTTTTAAAAAAAAAAATCTAAAGCTTTAGTCAAATCAACCCGCAGTCCGGACGTCTCCTCAGTTTTTTTTAAAGCCTTGAACTCTACCGAAATCAACCCTCCATGCACGCCTCCTCTCAGCTTACGAACCTTCTCCTCCTGCAGCGGCGTAGCCTCTCCTCGTCCGGCATCGCCCCCTTCCTCCGGCCCAAATCCAGCTTCCTCGCCCTGAGCTCGCCACGGCCTCGCGCCGCCTGTCCCCGCCGCCGTTGCCGCCCTCGCGCCCCTTCCTCTCTCTCCCTCTCTCACGACGTGGCGGCGAAGCGGGAGGCCCAAAACGCTGCCGCCTCCGCGCGCCGCCTGCGGCCGGAGCCGCCGCGCCGGTACCCCGCCTCCCCCCTGCGCCGGGGTGGCTAGGGCCCTCGTCTGCGCCAGGCCAGCCGGGGCCGCCACGCCCGTGCGCTCCCGCGGTGCCGCCAGCGCAGGGGCCCCTGATGCGGCTCCGGGTTGGACGGGGGCGCCACGTCTGCAGCCCCCGCAGCTCGCACACCCAACCGCGCAAGAGTGGCCGGGGCCGCCGACCCAGGGTCGCCGGACGGCTGCGCCCACGCCCGCTCGCTCGCACCGCTGCGCGTATGCGTGGACTTCGAAATCGAGGTCTCCCAAATCCTGCCCATGGCGCCGCCACTTGAGCCACTGCCGGCAGCTCCGGCGACGGCCAGCCCCGGAACTGTCTAGGCAGATCGCGGGCCTCCCTGCGCCACTCACCGGAGCCCGCGCCCGCACCCGCACGCGCGAGCACTCAGCCGCGCAAGCCCGGCGCAGAGCAACCACCGGCCGGGAGCATGGCACAAGAGCCTTGTTTGTCTCGAGCCTGTGATTCGCAAGCAACTCCTCTCCTCGCTGCAGTCGCCAGGCCACGCTGCCTCCCTGGCTCCCTCTGCCCTTTGCTGCCTTCGCGACCCCTGCGAGTAGTCACCAATGGCCAAGCGCTCCCGCGCCGGGGTTGCCGTGGGAGGGGGCCGTCACCCGCCGGGTTACCGCACACGCCGGGTGGCCGGAGCCGCCATGCCCGCGGCCCTCGCACGCTGGAGTGGCCGAGCACAGGCCGGGAGCACGCGCAGCGCTACGGCCCAAGCAGCTCATCTTCAATAACGGCGATGGCCCATGGCATTGAATCCGCGAGGAGCTCATACACCGACCAGCATAGGTACGAGACGAGAAACGGCTGGGAGCGCAAGCAGCGGGCAACTCCGTCCTCCTCAACGGTGTGCAAAAGCAACGATTACAATCCTTGTTGGTATGTTTTTTCTCCTCTTTTCTAATTGCTGCACTGCAGCCATGGTGTTTGATAAAATGTGCATGTATGCAGCTTTGACGATTAGGAGCACCATGATTAGATTTCTGTGCTATGTCTGTGATGCAGTGTTCTATTTAGTTCACTTATCACCGGAAATATCTGCCAAGTAATTATGCAAATCACCAAAGATTGATTTACTTAAACCTCAAAGATAAGCCGAGTAATTATGCAAATTACCAATAATGATTTACTTAAACCTCAGAGACAAACCTCTGATGAAAAAGTAATACTCAGTGTTACTGATCAATGTACAATATTTACACTAGTCTAAAATAGTTTATTGTGCATATATGATATCTACTTCCTCTCGTCACAGGTTTTTGGATTCAAGTAGACATGCAAATTTAATATGGATTTTTATAATTTGGGATCCGATGGTATGTTGATTTTTTTATAATCTTCAACTACAGGAACTTAAACGGGTTAGCAAGGCTTTGATCAATACATCTGTAAAAACTTGTGATAGCAGTGTGGAACTGACATTGGCATCTGCTAATAACATTTCTTCTTCAATTTAGCACTATTAATTAATCATTCTAGGTGCAGTCTAAAAACATGGAAACATAGATAACTTTTGTTTATATGTGATTGGTAATTAATCTTACTTCCATGTCTCATTTTTTTAACCAGCAAAAATAATGAAGTCAATTTAATCTGATAGTACCATCGAAGTGCCACATGCACAGGCTAACAGTCACCTATGCTACCGTGATGAGTCATAAAATACCTAATATATATCTTTATCTTACTAACACAAAACGGCACTCCATGCCTTCCCCTGAAAAAAAAAACAAATATAAGCTGCTCTGCTTTTAAACACCTATATGTTTGATATGTTAATGCACTCTATTTTGTTATAATTTTGATTTTAAATTAAACCCTGGTGCTTCCTTACTTCGATCTTCCTTTTATACCTTTGTGGTTACTTACGCAAGGTAGCAGGAACAGGGCATCACGAAAATGCATTGGAGATTCAGATGTTCTGTGGAGTCCAGTTGGTTGATTCTACCTTAGTTTTTACCACATGGATTGCATCCCCCATATCCTAATTTAGACTTTGGATACTACTACTACTACTACTATTTAATAGCCTATTTGCTCCTAGCACGCAACCGGTTTAGCTTATTGTCAACTACTGGTTCGTCAGGAACCTCCTTCCCTTTGCTCAATAGCTTCACTGCCAGTCCATTCTTCGCAGATGCCAACAGAGATTCTTTGCTGATACACTCCGGCGGCTGTTGAGGAACAAAGATGACAGCATCGGTCACCAGTAGTGTCCGTGAAGACTTATGGTAGAACGCCACCTCCACATACGGCCCAATCCCTGAAGGCAAAGTTACATTCAGACTTCTTTTCTTTGTTTGCTAATTTGCAGTAGCACCACCACAACTGAATTATCTCGCACACATGACCTGGATATCCAAGTTTAGATCCAAGAAGATTGCGGCTGGTTAAGTGTATTTGTCAGAAAATAACATGGCATGCTATTATCAGGCATGTATCCCTTCTTTTTATTACTATCAGGCTTATCGCTATCATCTCCACACTAAGCATGTTTTTTTCTTTCCTTTTCAGTTTTGTACTGTCCCTGTTATATCGGATGTTTCTTCAAAAGAGCAACTAATTCTTTTCTAGGTTCAGGTTTTCAGTATGTCTCAATTAGGTGGCAATATGTAACCAACTGCAGCTTACCAGCTTACCAGTTACTCGAGGCGAGTCAAGAAACTAGCTACAAGTCATCACAATGATAGACCATTATTTGGAATTTGAAAATCTAGAGCATGATGGAGTTTCTACATTTAATTTTGATAACATTCTAGAAAAAGTCCTAGATCAACTTCTTTTTGCAAAAATTGAAATTATTCTTTAGAAGAACACCTTACATATTGCAGGGGTTGAAACGTGTTCTTCATATCTACATGTTTAGACATTGTCACATTGATGTACTGCATCATTCGTCTTATGATTGGAGATGCATACTGTTTACCCACGCACTTACAGTTAAATAAAATGTCAAATCACCAGGCCAAATAACATTTTATCCATTCAAAGATCACTTTGTTCTTCCCTTTGCAGAATATTAGATATATAAATGCATTGCACAAAAACTTCTCTCGGGATGACCATTTGAAAAGCCAATTCAAAACTTTGACTACAAGCATTTAATTTTCTTTTATAAAATCACATTCCCTAAAGTGCTACAAAGATGACCTAATGGAACTCTGGCAAAACTACTACAGCTCAGCTCAAAGATGGGGCGGCAACGCCGCGCCGTGGCTTTCTAGTGCATTTTGAAATCAAACTCCATACTGTCACTTGACGCGTCTTGGAATCAAACTTCGTAACGTTGTTGGAAGAGCACGTGCTTTGAGTCTGAGTCACACGTGGGACAAGGGACGTGAGCCCATTATTGAAAGTTAAAAAAGGACAAAATAGTAGTTTCTCTCTTTAATATTAGATATAGTTAGAAATTGATTATAGATAGAGATAGTGCGAAATTAAAAATATAATCTTTTATTGCCACACCAAACCTAATATTTGTTGATGCGACTTATACAAATAGAAAGTAACTATAGTGACTTAGACCATTTCTAGGAGTTTTGTAAAACAACTCCCTATTTTGATTTTTAAGAAAAAAAAAAAGGAAAAGTGTGTCCTCCAACAGTTTGGCAAAGAGCTCCTTGAAAATAAAAAGTTGTCATAAGTTTTCGTAGTCGAGAAGAACTGTATATCCACTCTCCATCCGTCGTTTTCCTTGGAAGATCGAAGTAAATTGGTTGCATGAGTAAATTAAGAAAATAAAAGATTCTATATGAGGAAGCGGTAAGAAACAAAGAAACATTAAAAAAAGGGTTCTATTGAGTTCTCAATGCAAAAACGTTTAGGAAGCATTATAGGAGACTGTTGGAGAAGGGCAAAATTTAAGGTCGTTATTCCTAGCAATGCTCTTAGATATGCAAATCCACCATAATCCTTCGATTAATTATTCAAAAATTTATGCCTGTTTGGTACAGCTTATCTGGGAAGCGCTTCCCAGATAAGCTGCACAAATAGAGTAAAAGCGATGGTCAAAATAAGCTGGTCTGATCCAACTTCTGCTTTTTAGTACAAATGGGAGCTGTGGGAATAAGCGTGGCCAGAATAAGCTGCTGAAAAGCATAGCGTTTTGCTGTTGATTTCAGCTTATTTTAGCCATAAGCAGCTTATAAGCTATACCAAACACGCCCTTTATTAACTATAAAAGTTGTCCAAAAGGCAAAATTGTAGACATGAACCCTATGAGTCACTTTGAAGCTGCAAATAGTTGCATTTGCCACACTAGAAATCTTGTGCTTATGCAAAAATCTTCCCTTAGGATTTATCTTTAAGGGCCCTGTTCGCTTGTCTTATAATCCGTACTTTTCAGCTTATCTTTTCAGCTGGAACAATGTTTTTCTCTCATAACAAATTAGCCAGAACAATGTTTCAGCTTATTTTTTCAGCGAAGCGAATGGAACCGTGTGAAAAGCACGTACTTCATTCAATGGCAGATCTCAATTGGTACCACCAAATCACAAGTTGAGACTAGAGAGTACCAAATCTGTGATGCCTACTGTTGTGAAATGGTGTCTGTTCCCAACAGACACCCTTCACTGATGATGATCTCATCCGTCTGTATAAGCAGTTAGGATTAGCGTAGACAATTAACCATTGTCACCGAAGGGACATGTCTTTTGGACGCCACTTTTGGTGGATGGTTGTGTCCATTCGATACACCCCTTCACATATATAAATATATCCAAGAGATTAATGAAATTGACAGTTCTTCAAATTACTTGTTTATTTACATCCACTTCTAACACCTACCTCCAGGTATTTTTTTTTGACCAAGTATGCCTACCTCCAGGTATCTTCTCACAGGAATACGTGTAAAAACAGCCATACGTACAGTACCTCCAAATAATAATGGTATGCTATAAAACAAAAGTGTGTTTGGGTGTGACCAAAACCAATTTAGCCTAGCCAAAGATGATCCAAAATAAGCTGTCTATCACAGATTTTACCAATGTCGAAAAACGTCAAGAATGAGGTAAGTTTAAAAAACTGAAGCACACTAGTCCTAAAGGTTGATTCGGATGAAGGATCCATGCATGCATGACACATGCCTATCTAGTTCAGTGACTTGAACTCCGGCAGGTCCGTGGTCTCGAACGCTTTGACGAGGTTCCTCAAGAACGTCCGCGTCGCCGCCGTGTAGCTCTCGACCTTGTCCTTGTAGTACTTGAGCAGGTCTCTGACGACGGCGGGCTCGGCGTCGGAGCAGAAGAGCTCCCTCCTCTCCAGCTCGGCCGCGTCGTGCAGGCGCTCCAGCCACGAGTTGGCCTGGTCCAGCAGGTCCTCGAACAGGCAGCGCATGGCGGCGTCGCGCGCCGGGTCCAGGTAGTAGCCGTACGCGTACGCCCACTTGAGCACCCGCCGGCCGTGGGCGATCTGCTCGTACGCCTTGCCCAGGAACGCGAAGCTCGCCGCTGGCTGCCCCGCCACGGCCGCGATCCTCTCGACCCCGGAGCTCTCCAGCTCGGCCATGTCCTTGAACACGTTCTCCAGCGACGAGTAGTTGGCCGCCCACCGCTCGTAGTGGTACACGTACCTGTCCATGTCCATGGCCGCCTGGCTCTGGCTCTGCCGCCGCCGCCTCGTCGTCCGTTCCTCCTGCCCGCCAATGCTGCCGTCGGCGGCGGCGTTCTCTTCCTGCCGGAAGCCTCCGCAGCCGGTGTGGTCGTCCCAGGGGTCGAGGCAGACCCAGCAGAACTTGTGGGCGCACGGGGGAGGGCGCGTCATGTGCATGCATCCCTGGTTCTTCTCGATGGGCAGCCGGCACCTGGGGCAGTGCTTCGTGTTTGCCAGCACCCAGTTGGACGTCTCCGTGTAGGAGGCGTTCTTGTCCAGCCACGCGCGCACCGTGTCGCACGACACGGGCCGGTGCGCCTCCTCGCCGCAGCTCCAGCAGAAGCCGTGCCTGCACGCGCAGAGCACGTCCGCCGCGTCCCCCGCGGCGCCGAGGAACTCCACGGCGCGCGTGCACCCAGCGCCACGGCACCACTTGATCCTCCCACCGCCGGCGCCGCTGCCCTCGTCCACGAACGACCGGAGCGTGAACCGCGCGTACCGCTCCCTGTCTTTGGCGTCGGCGGCCACGTCGACGAGCTCCTGGACGACGGCGGCGGGGCAGGACGGGTCCGGGCACTGCGCGCCGTCGTCCACCGCCGCGCGGATGTAGGCTCGCCAGCACTCGCCACAGTAGTAGTGGGCGCACCCCGCCGACCTCATCTCCCCGGCGGGGTGCTCCACGAAGCAGATGGCGCAGGGCAACTCGGCCCGGCTGACCGCCGTCGGCACGGGGAGGCCGCCTTCCGCCGGCAGGCCGGTGGCGGCGCGGACGCGGCCGTCGTCCGAGAACCACTCCTCCTGGACGCGCGCCGTGCTCCACTTGAAGTGGCGCAGCAGGACGGCCGCGAAGCCCGGAGGGATGGACAGGATCTCGGCGACCTTGGTGAGGACGACGTACCTCTGCTCCTTCTCCTCGCCGTCGTCGGCGTTCACTTCCGTGGTTTCTACCTCGTCGTAGTCGCAGGTGTCCTCGAACGCGTAGTCGTCCTCGCCGTCGGCCATGTCTTCGTCGTACTCGTACCCTCCGCAGTCGTCGCTGCCGTCATCGTTGTCAGCATCCCCCATCGCCGTCGTGCCGCCGAGTTCTGATGGAGGCGGAGGGTTTTAGATGAGGGTAAGGATGAAAACGGTCGAACTCGGTCGAAAAACTCCTCAACCGTTTTCTACTTTTACATTTGAAATACGAAAGCGAAAGCGAAAGCGGACAAGCCGGACACGAAAACGAGCACGAACTTACGGAATATCTAGAATTTTGAAAACGAACCAATTCGAGCGGAATTATGTCGAACACGGTCGGTATGCGAAAATTTAATACGAAATACCGACCCACAGTGCATAGCATTAAACAAGTGCACGACCAAATACATAACAAGTTCACAACTAACAAGTGCATGATCTAGTTCAAGTGCATAGCATTAAACAAGTGCACGACCAAATACATAATAAGAGAGATGAGGCTGGACGCCGTCTATAAGAGAGGGTAGCTAGCCACCGGTAGAAAGAACACAGCTGCGTGGTGAACAGCCTGTAATTGGGCTGTATGACCTGTGCAGTTGGCCAAATTCGGTTTAAACCGAATTTTGAATTCGGAATATTTCAAATTAAAAGTAGAAAAGTAGAAAACGGTCGAAAAATGTGTAAACCGTTTTCTACTTTTACATTCGAAATATGAAACATCTCAAATGCGAAAACGAAAACGGTAAAGTCGGACAAGAAAATGCGGATTCGATCGGATTAAATATAGAAAACGATGCGGTTCGGTTCGGGATATTTCCGTTCCGTTTTCATCCAGAGACGAGGGTGCTATATCTATCGCAAATTCAGTTCCTTATTTGAAGGGATTCTGTCTCGGGTCTAGATGCTCTGGCGATGCTGGGAGATAGGAAGCCGGAAGCTGGAAGCCGTCCATCGCACATCCGATGGCAAGCAGCATGATCTGGGCCTGTAGGCCATCTCTATGCGCTGGAATTGGCAGTGCGCCCGGCCCATAAATGGCCCATTAGGAAATACGGGCTCCGCATCTACGTGAAGGTGTAGCGGAGCTGCGGAAGGGGTTGGCGACTTCCGAGGCGATTTCTGATCTTGTGAAAGGAATCATTATTGTTTGAGATTCATACTAATCCGAGATTAGTTAAATGAAACCCAAGCTCTAAATGAGGATTATGGAAATAATGTTTATTTAGGATTAACTGAGCGAATTATTTAGAAACGGCTTCTAATCCGAGGCTTAAAGCTTTAGGCCTCCTTTGAAATGCAGAAATTATAAAACACCGTGGAACCCTATGGTATTTGCACGTTGATGCGTGTCTTTTGCATCTAATCTGGCACTGACTTAGGCTTAAAAAATTGACCTTACTCCAAGTGCTAATTTCATGTCAACATTGTCTTATACACAGCATCTCAAGTATTAAGAGAACGTAGACTAATGCACCCTTATAAGCCTGATGAATCAATCTAAACGGATATGTTCCATCCATGGAAACATTCATGGACCGCACTGTGGAAAGTTCAAGTATCGTTTAAAATCTGAGTCTTCTTGTGGCGGTTGGCACATCACTCTGTTCCATCCATGGACATCCTCTACCACAGAAACATGGCACCATAGAGTCCCTATGCAATATGGATGTTCAGTGTAAAATGGAAAACAATATTTGGGCCTTGGAGAAGGAGGAGATTGTTGAACATGTGTGTGAGATACATGAGCAAGACCCCATAGGGTTAGCTCGTGGTGGTGTTCGCTATATTGCCGCATCATGATTTGCCTAGAGTAATAGTGAAAATGTTGGGTATCTAGTACGCTCCGTGGGAAGCTGTATATGAGAATTCTTTCCAAAGCCCACTATTGACTCATTGCTTTGTGGAGAGATTTTTCACTGACGTACAACTATCAAAGCCCCATGTCATACATCCAATGGAGGGTCCAGGAAAGGGGGGTTAGAGGCCCAAGAAGGCCCATGGTGGCCACATCCTGGCCAAATCGCGCCACCAGGAAGGGCGCACCCAGAGACAGGGCGGCCAAGGCCCAGGAGGGCCGTGAACACAAGTAGCACGCCCCCACCGTAGCACCCAAGGAATATAATATAGAATCTTAGTATAAGGAATAATATTAGATAGATTGTTTTGTTTAGGAAGGGAAGATCCAATCTATAATGACTTCTCAAATAGATTGCTTGGAACAGAAATCATATAGGGACTATAAATATAGTGGAAATGTAATAAATCTAATCTAAGTAAGAACAGAGCAATTGCTCCTTCCCCTACCCCTCTTCCTCTCCCTACCATCGTCCTCCCTCTCCCTATGCCTGTCTCCTCTCTACCGCCGCCTCTCCTCCCTAGCCCGACGCCCACAGCCACCCTCCAACCCTAGCTGTTGCCCCCATGCTACCCCTCCCTGCTGGGCTCTTACACTGGTATCGGAGACCAGACGATCCATGGCTTCCACCACCTCCAACATGCAACAGCTGCTCCAAACCTTCGCCAATGACCTTCGCAAGAATTTGGATGAGATGCATCATCAGCTCATCACTCTGAAACGCGCCTGCACGCCATTGAGCGGGCACGCACCCATGGTGGCGCCATCATCACCGGCATCCATGCTAGATTGAATCGGAAGAACGCCATCACCAGCCTTGAAGCGGAGACCAAGCACGTCATGCTAGACGTCGGCAAATCCTTCCTCAACAACAAGATGGAGGAACCGCACTCCTCCAATACCCCGGAGATCGTCATGGAGGTGTCGAACAACGTGTTCACATCACCACCAGCGCCGCAGCCGCCACTGCTGACAAGAATATTAGGAGAACGTTTAGTTTTAGTAGTACGTTGGAGTATATACGGCAAAAAGTCACAATCAACACTATTGGTAAGTCGATGAAGTTGCTTTCAAGAGATACTCCGGTTAGTCTTATGAACGATCTTTTGGCTATGGTCCCTCTTAGAGTGAGATTTGCGGTCACTCGTAACCATAGGGAATAAAGCAATGACATGGATGTGTACGCGAGATTTTCCAAAACGACAGACACAAAAGAGTGAATGAAGCTAAACCGAATAGCACACTAATTAAGTCTTGAATCCATGGATGTGTATGGGGGAGATTTTCCAAAATTATACAGACACAAAAGAATGAGTGAGTGAAGCTAAGCTGAATAACACACTAATTAAGTCTTGAATGCGATAAATCTGATGAAAGATAGCATGGGTTTGGAATCCATCCGTGCCCTACTCGGTCGTCTCCACCTCGGCCAGGTTGGTCTCGAACGCTTTCACGAGGTTCTCGAAGTAGTGCCGCGTCACCTTGGTGGGGCTCTCAAGCTGCTTCTTGTAGCTCTTGTACCTCTCGGCGACGTCGGCCGCGTCGCCGGCGCAGAGCTCCTTCCTCTCCACCTCGGCGCAGCCGTGCAGGCGCTCCAGCGAACTGTTGGCGTCTTTCTGAAGTTGGTCGAACAGATTGCGCTTGATGGCGTCGCGCTTGGGGTCCAGGAAGTAGCCGTACGCATGCGCCCACCGCAGGACTCGCCGGCAGTCGGCGACCTGCTCGTACGCCTTGGTCAGGAACCTCAGATCGCTGGCCGGGGCGCGCACCTTGTTCGCCATCTTCTCCAGCCCCTTGCGTTCCAGGTCGGCCATGTCCTTGAAAACCATCTGCAGCGACGTGTGGTTGGCCGCCCAGCGCTCGTAGTGGTACAGGTACCTGTCCAACGACGCCCTAGCTGGCTTGCTTCCGCCGTCGCTCGTCCTTGCCGCCGGCGTTGACCTTGTCCGCCCGCCCCCGGTAGCTACCGCATTCACATCGCCCCGACAGGCAGATCCAGCAGAAGTGGTGGTAGCAGGGGGCGCTGCACATCATGTGGTTGCACCCCTGGTTCTTCTCGATCGGCCGGCGGCACTTAGGGCAGAGCTTGGTGTGGGTCAGCACCCAGTTGGCCGTCTCCGAGTTGGAGACGTTCTTGGCCAGCCACGCGCGCACCGTGTCGCACGACACCGGCCGGTGCGCCTCCTCGCCGCAGCTCCAGCAGAATCCGTGCGTGCACTCGCAGAACACGTCCGTCGCGTCGCCAGCGCAGCCGACGAACTCCACGGCGCGCGAGCAGCCGCGTCCCGGGCACCACTTGACCCTGCCGCCGCTCTCGTCCACGAACGACCACAGCGCGAACCGCGCGTACCGGATCCTGTCCTCGGCGGCGGCCACCTCGTCGACCAGCTCCCGCACCACGGCCGCCGAGCAGGACGGGTCCGGGCACCGCAGCGACAGGCACCGCGGGCCGTCTTCCACGGCCGCGCGGATGTACCCGCGCCAGCACGCGTCGCAGTAGAAGTGGGTGGAGCACGCCGCGGGCCTCGTCCCGCCGGCGGGGAAGCTTCCGAAGCAGATGGCGCAGACGAGGGGCCTGCGGCTGAGCGCCGTGGGCACGAGGACGCTGCCGTCCGCCGGCAGGCCGACGGCGTGGCGGATGCGCCGGTCGTCGGAGAACCATTCCTCCTGGACCCACTTGTAGTGCCGCAGCAGGACTGCGGCGAAGCCCGGCGGGACAGACAGCATCTCGGCGACCTCGGCGATGTCCGCTTCCTGCCGCGCGCTGATAGCGTCCTGGCTCAGAACGATGTACCTCTGCTCGGCGGGTTCGATTGCCTTGGCGCCGAAGGCCTCCGTCTCCTCGTCATCGTCGCTGTAGTAGTAGATCGAATCCTCACCATCACTAGTGGAGTCGCCGTTTGTGTTGTAATCTCCCCTGCCGTCGCCGGTCTCGCCATCGTTGTAGTCCTTGCCAAACCGGCATCTCTTGCCGGCGCCGATCTCGCCATCGCCATAGTCCTCGTCAACCCGGCATCTCTTGCCGGCGCCACCAATCTCGCCATCGCCGTCTCTGCTTCTCTTCTTCCTGACGCAGCCGCGGCCCTTACCGCGTTGGGCTGTCTACATGCCGCTGCGCCGCCGGGGTCCCTGGCGAATGGTTAGAGTTACTCTCCTAAAATATTGTTGACCAGAGGATTTTGCTTCCAAACAAACCCCTTGTCGATATCGTTATAATTTGGTGAAAACCGATCAGCTTTGTAACTAAACTATTATTATTGCACTTTCCCCTTTGACTTCCGAAAAACCTTCGAGCCCTGGACCCACAACGCCTATAGCTAGGTTTGGTAACCCAAGGGCAACGCTACGGAGATATTTAGGGTAACGCAAATTAAACAACCAAAATATTCCTATCACCAAAATAACGTGTTGCCAAAATCTTCCACCTGCCGATAAGAATATAGAGGTACAGTATTATCAGTAAAATGTTTCATTTTATATAGCAAAAGACTTAGCCAAGAACTGAACTAAGAAGCTCTTTTTAAGAATTCTGACACAAAATTGAAACATTTACAGTCACAGACAGGTAAATTAGCATGGTTTCTACAGCCTGCTACTGCTAATAAGATCGCAGAAAAACTATCTAGTAGTAGAATTAATGCGTGCATAGGCTTATGATTAGATCAGATCAAAATACAAATTGTCAAATAAATTAAGCTAGGGTTCGTGTAGTGCTCGGCTTGGCACAACAGGAAGGGAGGAGAAAGGGTGCTTACTTCAACCATACCGCCAAGGGAGCTCGTGCCAGGGGATCTCGTGCCGCTCCTTGGGGATCTCGCTCCGCCGCTTGGGGGATCTCACACCACCGCCACCATCCTTCGCAGATCTCGGTGGGGGAGGGGCGCCGCGTATGACGGAGAGGAGACTGTGCTGTACTGCTGTGCTTATCGGTAGATGTACTAAGAAATTTAAAAGTTGAACATACTATCTCTGATAATCTGAATCACGTTCATTCATTTGAAAATTCACGCTAATTCATTTAACTTTCAACAAATAATTTATCATCGTTACTAACAAATAAGCAAAGCTAAAACACAAATATTGAGGCTAATATTTAACTTACAAGTAATGTGCAGCACATGAATTGATTTTGGTCCAAATAATTAAAATTTCAAAGGATCTAAAGAATATCAGTGTGCAGCGTACATGGAGGACGTATCTCGTACTTCATACTGAGGGTGTGTCTCGTCCTTAATTTTGTTGCACAGCTGCTGCTGGAGATGCAAGTTAATCCATGGTTAGAAGTTAGCTCAGCAACGAAATATGGCTCCCAAAAGATGTAGTTAATCCACGGTTCGAGAGTTCTTACCTTGCGAGATGACCTCTGAAGGCCAGGGGCAGGAGCGAGCTGTGAACTCCAGGAGAGGCCACGGGCGGTGCGGGCGAGGTCGTCCTCGATCTTAAGCGAGCAGGCGGCAGTGCGCTACCCGAGGGGGCGCGACCGCTCCATGAGGTGGCGGGACGCGATCTCCAGCGCTTAGCAGGGGGGCGCAGATCCAGGCGGCCATGGCTAGCCGTCTGGCCGTCGCCCCGGCTGGGCGAGCGCGAGAAGGGCCCAGGCGCGGGCATCAGCTGACCGCCGCTGCTCCGGTGGCACGTCCTGCTTGCCGCGTCCGCCACCGACGTTTCGCGCCGACCCGCGTCCTGCTTGCCGCGTCCGCCGCCAGCGTCATATGCCCCGCAGCTGCTTCCGTCGGCGGAGACATGGTGGCCGTCGGCGCGTAGGGGAGAGGAGGAGTCAGCCCGTGGGGGAGAGGAGCCATCGCGTGCTTCTCCTGCCGGGCCAGTGGGCGGCCGGCTAAAGGGAAGCACCGGCTAACACTACAGCAACCCTAGCCTCGTCGGGGGAAATAGCGTGGCGCCGGGGAGGCGAGAGGAGTCACGGGTGAAAAAGAGACGGAAAAAAAAGACAATTTGAGGACGACACGCCATTGGATTTGAGTTAGTAAATAGATAGAAGGTTTAAAATAAATTTGGACAAATCGTTTTAATAATGTTGTTTTTCTGGTATATTTTTGTAGGTGTATGGATGAGGGGCCTTTCAGCGGAGGACGTTTCTTTAGTGTGGACGTATGAAAGAAAAAGATGGTAAATTAATAGGCTAGACTAGATAGAAAAGTAGCATAGGTTCGTCTGCTGTTGGTTTGGATTGGACCTGATGTGCGTATGGTTTTGTTCTGTTGTTCACTAGTGATACTGATCGAATTTCTGACTAGCTAGCCGGCCAAGCTGGAGATAGCAAATGCCAGTTGCCACGGTTGGCCGGTCGGGCTGCGTTGACCGCACCAAAGCACTTGTACTCTGTAAAAAAAAACCAAAGCATTTGTACTGCTTTTATCACCCTAAAAAAATTGTACCGACTTTGTTTAGTTTGGGTGGGACGCTGCGAGTCCGAGCAATAATCCATGCCAGACATCAAGATGGAGATCCAGAAAGCGAGCATCCCCGTGAATTTGCAGCGGCTGATCTTCTTATTGGCGACTATCTATCTATTTATTTATGTATTATTATATTCCTCCTTGAGTTCAAAACAGAATGCACTATATTAGGGATAGAGGGAGTACCTGGCTACCTGCTTAGAGAGATTTCCTTGTTTATAAGAGAAATTTTACCGCGCCTGTAAATAATGGGAGCCATCTGTTTGGCTAAATCGGATGGTTAAAAAAAGAAGGAACCTACTAATATAAGAGAAATTTAAGCTGTGGGCCAGAACCAAAATTTAGTAGGTTCAAAACCAGCTCGTATTAAAACGTGGATGGTAACATGGTACTTTCTCGTAGCAAGGATATTCCCAGCCGGTGTCTTCACAACTCCGGCCTGCGGTGGATTCACTGGCCACAGATGAAGCGCGGAGCCCGAGGAAGTGTATGAGGGAGGCAGCGGTGGATCAGCTACGGTAGACGTGCGAGGCGGGCCAATTTCCGACGAGGCCCTGGGAGCCTAGCACTGGGCGGATGGGTACTCCGGTCCTTGTCTCCCAACGCACGCCCTCTTCTTCTCTCATGACTCCTGCAGCTCGCTCTCCTAGCCCAGGCGGCGCAACTCGCCGGGTATAGGCTCTGGCGCGGAGGCTCCCCGGCAAGTGCGGCCCCCGGTGCGTAGGACGCGGCGGGCACGCGCGCCGCGAGCAGCCTGACAGCCAAGTTTCAGAGTCGTTTACATGCCATTTTTCTGACGATTTCGTGTGGTGGCACTACCCCATCCGTGAGCAGTATTCCAAGTGGATCTTTAACTTACATTTCCCTTTTAATGACCCCTGTATTTCCATCAATAGATTATTAAGAGATAGAAGGGTTCTAAAATTGGCTTGCCTGCTGATTTGTCCAGTGCATGAACTGAGCTACGAGGATACTATGGGAGATCATAATAGGCTAGGAAGCTGCCCAACATGAATATCTTACTTCTTAGTAATGGTACTTGGTGTAGTTGTCCTTTGAAAGTCTCAACAAGAATTTAGTTGTGCCAACAAAAAAACACACTTTGTATGATGATGGCACCATGTTGGGAAAATATAAGGTTTCTGATGGTCTGAATGTGCAGGCTGCTCCAGAGTCCCATAGCTGCAACCTAACCTTGCATGATAAGATTTCAGAAGCCCACTCTTTATCTGATCGAAATATTGGAAAGAAAAAAGTTGACATTTAGAAACGTAGTTGCAATATATCTGTTACAAAATCTTCATAGGGTGGATACAGAAAAACAGCAAAAACAAGATTCAAACAAGCAAACAGTTGGGAAAACGTGAGAGAAACATCACGCCCTTCATCACATCACAGTATCAGTGGATTTGCAGCTGCTTCGTGCTTTTCTACTGTCAGTGTGGCAAAATTCCACTATGCAGTCAAGATCAAGAAGTCAATGGTTCCTTTGGGGTCTTAGAGCAAGTATAATAGCAGGCTGTAAGCCGACTAAATGCTGAGGTGGAGGAGAGAGGGGAGGAGAGAGAAGAGAAGCGGGCTGTAAGCTTACAGCCGGCTTGGGCACGAGAACCAAAAAAGTCTGTGAGAGACACTAATACAGAGATGGACTTTACTCCCGGTGGGGAACCCCCTCTAGTCCCGGTTCCCCACCCGGGAGTAAGCATCCGGGACTAAAGGCCCCTTTAGTCCCGGGTCAGAAACCGGGACTAAAGGGGGACCTTTAGTCCCGGTGCGTAACACCAACCGGGACTAAAGGTCCTCCCAGCTTTAAAAAAATAATGCCTCCCACCGTTGCGTCCCGTGAGATTCGAACCCAAGACCTCATGCATTGCCTCGCGCGTAGCTTACCACCCCACCTACACAACACATTTAACAATGGATGGGATGCTTCCCTTTTGAACTAACCCATCAGGGAACCTTTAGTCCCGGTGCGTAACACCAACCGGGACTAAAGGTCCTTTAGTCCGGGTTGGTGTTACCAACCGGGACTAAAGGTTTGAGGACTTTTAGCCGTTGGGCAGGGACCTTTAGTCCCGGTTGGAGACACCAACCGGGACTAAAGGTCTCTCTAGTCCCGGGCGCAAAAAATACCGGGACTAGAGTCCATTTTTTGCCTCGGATAAAAGGTCTGTTTTCTACTAGTGAGAGACAAGTGAACCATGTATTAACTGTAAAGAGCTAACTACTGTATGAGTGGGCTGAGAGAAGGCTGTAAGGAACCTTACAGCCAGCAAGCCAGCTGTATTATTAGCCTTGCTCTTACTAGAACAACATTTAATGCATAGAGTGTGGAAAAGATGGCCAGCGCCCAGCTGCTGCAATGTAACAACTGCTTGTTATCTGTTAATGACATCTGTAGGACCTATTTGCCTAAAATCTGAATGAAACAAACCGAACCCATCTGCAGAGTCAATTCACGGTTCTTTTAGGTATGGGCCGGGAGCCGAGTTTAGTTTAGTGAACCCTAGTCTAGTTGCTGTCAGCACTTCCTCCATCTAAATAGTATTAAGAGAGTCCTTTAGGCAAGGTCCTACAGGCGGCTGTGGGAAAACGGCGACCGAGGAGGCAGGCGACGGCGACGCCGGCAACGAACTCCAGTTTCGAGGATTCTGTTCATGAGTCGATTGGATAAGTCTCTTAAGGAAAGTACTAAAGTACCCTTATGTATAAGAGAGTATAACTAATTGATTTTTTTAATGATCAACGGCCGCTGATTTTTTGCTTGGGAGGAACTGGTGGTTCCTCCCAAGCACAGTAACAAACCTCTTTTGATAAAGGAAGATCTTACTAAAGTTTCCAACCTCTACTCAAAACGAGTATGTGTGTGTGTGACTATTTAGTCATTTGGTAATGAGGTACCATATAGGTTAACTCTTGAAAGGAACATTAATCAACTTATGAAACCTTTTGTACATCAAACATGAATATCATTTAGTCCCCGTTTGGATCATTGGAATTGAATTCATAAATTATTTAGGTATAGATAAGCTACGGCAGCGCCGGAGAAGAGCAGGGTGCAGGCACAACAACGCTCAAGCAAAGTAGGAGCGGCCAAAGCCAGGGCCGCAGGGCGACAGAGGCCATTGAGGCCGTGAAGCTCGCGACCTTCTTGGCATCTATTACTTCCCCTAAAATCCATAAACACAAGAATAAAAAAAAATTTAGGTCTGCATTCTCTTTCAGAATCCCATAAAGTGGAGAACACTGTAGCTGTGTTCATTAGAGGAAGCACATTGAACTCGTCGCTGGATTTGGTTCACAGTAAGCTAAGAAGTTATAAATTGAAAATATATACAAATTAAATTTTTCATTCTACTGACTGTATTAAAGCTTGCATCAGGCTTCCGAAATGTCTGAATCCAAAAATTCAGTATTGCCAATTACCATCTCAGGCTTGAATCGTTGATTGGTTATGAATAATCCAAGAACAAACACATAGATAGTTGACGTTGAGCATCTAATAAATACATTCCTCAGAATTTCCACATGTCTAAACTAATATCAGTTTAGTTATTCAAAAGCAAACGTAAGTCATCAATCTTGTCGTTGTGAATGTGCTTCATCTGGAACGGTTCCCTTGGATGAGGATGGGAATCTCACTGCCAATGACCCCTTGGGCGAGCAGCCCCTGTTAAGATCAGTGCCGTCGAGCCCCTTGAGACAGTTGGTATAGCGAGCCACGGACAGACGGGCGGCCACGGTGCGCCCCATAAAGGCGGGCTGGCAGGTACCAACCTACCGGGCGGCGGGCGGCGTCGATCCCTTGCAGCCGGCCAAGCCACAGGCTCTTGCAGGCGTGCGCCGACGAGCACCTGGAGGTGGACGATGGTGAGCCTGGACAGACGTCCGTCGCCAGTGCGCCTCGTTCAGGCTAGTGGCGGCAGTGGCGAGCCGGTGAACCGTCTCCGGCGCTGATGCGTGTGTGTTGCGTGCAAAAGAGAAAGATAAGAATGTCGATCAAAGGTAATGACTGCGCTAAAATGACTAAACTATCCTTAATTATATTTAGTTATATACTTTTAAATCAGATGGCTGATAAAAATTTTTATAGGAGGAACGGAGGAACCACCGGTTCCTCCCAAGCACCGTAAAACATCTCTGGAAATAATAGCAATTTAGTGATAAATAAAATGATTCCGGTACTAATAAAAATAACAACAGTAGGTGTGCGATTTAACAAGATCACACCTATCTCAGATACATATTGTGAAGATCATTAATCAAAGACTCTAGCACTACGAACTGAGGCAAATTCAAGCTTCCTAGTGCTAGTAACAGAAGCAATGTGTGAACGAACAACAAAGAAAGTGTTAGACATTCTTACAATGGGGTTGTCCGCATTAGAGATAGTGCAAAAAGTAGAAGAAGTAGACCGTCGATGAAGACCTGCGAACACCGGCGTAGAGGGAAGAAGGTGCTCAGCGAGTAGTTGCGACGGCACTTCCCAAAAACCAGATACGATCCCTACCCCGTGCAGGGACACAAGGAGACGTTGGCTGCTGAGACTTGCTCTCCTGGCACCGATGACACGACGGCGACGGGATGGGGAAGACGGAGGCGGTATGAGGAGACGAATTGTCTGTACAGAGGACGACGTCTCGTCCCAATATATACACGCGTCACACCTATGGTAATTAATTAGCCATGTAATCACAACATGAAGTTGGTAATCACCATTAATACGAGAATGATTGCTTACCAAAATAGGCCAGCACAATTTTCTCCATGCATGCAAAAATATCGAGTGGCAAAAGGAAACCGTGCACCTGCAATGTCGAAGCGAGAAATCGCCGAACCATTAACGCGCATGTCGCGTGCCCACGCCCACGCACATCGCCCTGCCCCACCCCGCTCGGCCCGGCGAGGTGAGGTGAGCGAGCGCACGTGCGTGTTTTCCTTTTCCTCTCCTCAATAGCTTCAACTTGTTAGATTGATCTCCACCGAGTCGGCCCAACGGCCGACTCGAGCCTTGATCCACGCCCTGATCGGGGTGCCCAACCAATTCATGGTTGGTGGCCCCGCGTCGCGCAGCGCTATAAAGAGGAGGTGGGGTCGGGGCTCGTGTTACGATGTTCACCGCAGCCACCACAACCCCACCTACAACCCTAACCGATCAAGGGGGCGCTAAAAGCGACAGAAAGCGCCACCGCCTCGCCGCCGCCTCTACACCACCCCATCATCCACACCGACGACCTTGCCACTGACGCAATGGCCAACGGCTCCTCCAAGCCCGATGGTCAGCTACTTCTACCCCTCTCTCTTTCTCTCTATGTTCTTGTCGATGTTTCACCACCGATAGCCTGCCACGGGGGTACCCGGGGCAGTATGTTCGGGCTTCGGCGTATGCTGAACTCGATGGTTAACGCAAGAGACAGTCGATTTATCCTGGTTCAGGCCCTCGATCGTAGATCGAGTAATAACCTTACGTCCAGTCGGCGTTAGCCTTTGCGTTGGATTGATTGTAATGTGTTGTGTTGTGTTGTACAATTGTTCTCTCCCTCTCAGGAGCCCTGCCCTCCTTTATATAGTCAGGAGGCCAGAGTCCTAGTCGGTTTATAATGAGATTTCCTAGTAGGATTACCTAATAGTTCTACTACTACGATTATATGGGAAGAATCCTAGTTGGACTAGATCTTTTTTGGGGAGGGCGCGTCATGTGCATGCATCCCTGGTTCTTCTCGATGGGCAGCCGGCACCTGGGGCAGTGCTTCGTGTTTGCCAGCACCCAGTTGGACGTCTCCGTGTAGGAGGCGTTCTTGTCCAGCCACGCGCGCACCGTGTCGCACGACACGGGCCGGTGCGCCTCCTCGCCGCAGCTCCAGCAGAAGCCGTGCCTGCACTCGCAGAGCACGTCCGCCGCGTCCCCCGCGGCGCCGAGGAACTCCACGGCGCGCGTGCAACCCAGCGCCACGGCACCACTTGATCCTCCCACCGCCGGCGCCGCTGCCCTCGTCCACGAACGACCGGAGCGTGAACCGCGCGTACCGCTCCCTGTCTTTGGGCGTCGGCGGCCACGGTCGACGAGCTCCTGGACGACGGGCGGCGGGGCAGGGACGGGTCCGGGCTACTGCGCGCCGTCGTCCACCGCCGCGCGGATGTAGGCTCGCCAGCACTCGCCCACAGTAGTAGGTGGGCGCACCCCGCCGACCTCATCTCCCCGGCGGGGTGCTCCACGAAGCAGATGGCGCAGGGCAACTCGGCCCGGCTGACCGGCCGTCGGCACGGGGAGGCCGCCTTCCGCCGGCAGGCCGGTGGCGGCGCGGGACGCGGCCGTCGTCCGAGAACCACTCCTCCTGGGACGCGCGCCGTGCTCCACTTTGAAGTGGCCAGCAGGCAAGGACCGGCCGCGAAGCCCGGAGGGATGGACAGATCTCGGCGACCTTGGTGAGGACGACGTACCTCTGCTCCTTCTCCTCGCCGTCCGTCGGCGTTCACTTCCGTGGGTTTCTACCTCGTCGTAGTCGCAGGTGTCCTCGAACGCGTAGTCGTCCTCGCCGTCGGCCATGTCTTCGTCGTACTCGTACCCTCCGCAGTCGTCGCTGCCGTCATCGTTGTCAGCATCCCCATCGCCGTCGTGCCGCCGAGTTCTGATGGAGGCGGAGGGTTTTAGATGAGGGTAAGGATGAAAACGGTCGAACTCGGTCGAAAAACTCCTCAACGTTTTCTACTTTTACATTTGAAATACGAAAGCGAAAGCGAAAGCGGACAAGCCGGACACGAAAACGAGCACGAACTTACGGAATATCTAGAATTTTGAAAACGAACCAATTCGAGCGGAATTATGTCGAACACGGTCGGTATGCGAAAATTTAATACGAAATACCGACCCACAGTGCATAGCATTAAACAAGTGCACGACCAAATACATAACAAGTTCACAACTAACAAGTGCATGATCTAGTTCAAGTGCATAGCATTAAACAAGTGCACGACCAAATACATAATAAGAGAGATGAGGCTGGACGCCGTCTATAGAGAGGGTAGCTAGCCACCGGTAGAAAGAACACAGCTGCGTGGTGAACAGCCTGTAATTGGGCTGTATGACCTGTGCAGTTGGCCAAATTCGGTTTAAACCGAATTTTGAATTCGGAATATTTCAAATTAAAAGTAGAAAAGTAGAAAACGGTCGAAAAATGTGTAAACCGTTTTCTACTTTTACATTCGAAATATGAAACATCTCAAATGCGAAAACGAAAACGGTAAAGTCGGACAAGAAAATGCGGATTCGATCGGATTAAATATAGAAAACGATGCGGTTCGGTTCGGGATATTTCCGTTCCGTTTTCATCCAGAGACGAGGGTGCTATATCTATCGCAAATTCAGTTCCTTATTTGAAGGGATTCTGTCTCGGGTCTAGATGCTCTGGCGATGCTGGGAGATAGGAAGCCGGAAGCTGGAAGCCGTCCATCGCACATCCGATGGCAAGCAGCATGATCTGGGCCTGTAGGCCATCTCTATGCGCTGGAATTGGCAGTGCGCCCGGCCCATAAATGGCCCATTAGGAAATACGGGCTCCGCATCTACGTGAAGGTGTAGCGGAGCTGCGGAAGGGGTTGGCGACTTCCGAGGCGATTTCTGATCTTGTGAAAGGAATCATTATTGTTTGAGATTCATACTAATCCGAGATTAGTTAAATGAAACCCAAGCTCTAAATGAGGATTATGGAAATAATGTTTATTTAGGATTAACTGAGCGAATTATTTAGAAACGGCTTCTAATCCGAGGCTTAAAGCTTTAGGCCTCCTTTGAAATGCAGAAATTATAAAACACCGTGGAACCCTATGGTATTTGCACGTTGATGCGTGTCTTTTGCATCTAATCTGGCACTGACTTAGGCTTAAAAATTGACCTTACTCCAAGTGCTAATTTCATGTCAACATTGTCTTATACACAGCATCTCAAGTATTAAGAGAACGTAGACTAATGCACCCTTATAAGCCTGATGAATCAATCTAAACGGATATGTTCCATCCATGGAAACATTCATGGACCGCACTGTGGAAAGTTCAAGTATCGTTTAAAATCTGAGTCTTCTTGTGGCGGTTGGCACATCACTCTGTTCCATCCATGGACATCCTCTACCACAGAAACATGGCACCATAGAGTCCCTATGCAATATGGATGTTCAGTGTAAAATGGAAAACAATATTTGGGCCTTGGAGAAGGAGGAGATTGTTGAACATGTGTGTGAGATACATGAGCAAGACCCCATAGGGTTAGCTCGTGGTGGTGTTCGCTATATTGCCGCATCATGATTTGCCTAGAGTAATAGTGAAAATGTTGGGTATCTAGTACGCTCCGTGGGAAGCTGTATATGAGAATTCTTTCCAAAGCCCACTATTGACTCATTGCTTTGTGGAGAGATTTTTCACTGACGTACAACTATCAAAGCCCCATGTCATACATCCAATGGAGGGTCCAGGAAAGGGGGGTTAGAGGCCCAAGAAGGCCCATGGTGGCCACATCCTGGCCAAATCGCGCCACCAGGAAGGGCGCACCCAGAGACAGGGCGGCCAAGGCCCAGGAGGGCCGTGAACACAAGTAGCACGCCCCCACCGTAGCACCCAAGGAATATAATATAGAATCTTAGTATAAGGAATAATATTAGATAGATTGTTTTGTTTAGGAAGGGAAGATCCAATCTATAATGACTTCTCAAATAGATTGCTTGGAACAGAAATCATATAGGGACTATAAATATAGTGGAAATGTAATAATCTAATCTAAGTAAGAACAGAGCAATTGCTCCTTCCCCTACCCCTCTTCCTCTCCCTACCATCGTCCTCCCTCTCCCTATGCCTGTCTCCCTCTCTACCGCCGCCTCTCCTCCCTAGCCCGACGCCCACAGCCACCCTCCAACCCTAGCTGTTGCCCCCATGCTACCCCTCCCTGCTGGGCTCTTACACTGGTATCGGAGACCAGACGATCCATGGCTTCCACCACCTCCAACATGCAACAGCTGCTCCAAACCTTCGCCAATGACCTTCGCAAGAATTGGATGAGATGCATCATCAGCCTCATCACTCTGAAACGCGCCTGCACGCCATTGAGCGGGCACGCACCCATGGTGGCGCCATCATCACCGGCATCCATGCTAGATTGAATCGGAAGAACGCCATCACCAGCCTTGAAGCGGAGACCAAGCACGTCATGCTAGACGTCGGCAAATCCTTCCTCAACAACAAGATGGAGGAACCGCACTCCTCCAATACCCCGGAGATCGTCATGGAGGTGTCGAACAACGTGTTCACATCACCACCAGCGCCGCAGCCGCCACTGCTGACAAGAATATTAGGAGAACGTTTAGTTTTAGTAGTACGTTGGAGTATATACGGCAAAAAGTCACAATCAACACTATTGGTAAGTCGATGAAGTTGCTTTCAAGAGATACTCCGGTTAGTCTTATGAACGATCTTTTGGCTATGGTCCCTCTTAGAGTGAGATTTGCGGTCACTCGTAACCATAGGGAATAAAGCAATGACATGGATGTGTACGCGAGATTTTCCAAAACGACAGACACAAAAGAGTGAATGAAGCTAAACCGAATAGCACACTAATTAAGTCTTGAATCCATGGATGTGTATGGGGGAGATTTTCCAAAATTATACAGACACAAAAGAATGAGTGAGTGAAGCTAAGCTGAATAACACACTAATTAAGTCTTGAATGCGATAAATCTGATGAAAGATAGCATGGGTTTGGAATCCATCCGTTGCCCTACTCGGTCGTCTCCACCTCGGCCAGGTTGGTCTCGAACGCTTTCACGAGGTTCTCGAAGTAGTGCCGCGTCACCTTGGTGGGGCTCTCAAGCTGCTTCTTGTAGCTCTTGTACCTCTCGGCGACGTCGGCCGCGTCGCCGGCGCAGAGCTCCTTCCTCTCCACCTCGGCGCAGCCGTGCAGGCGCTCCAGCGAACTGTTGGCGTCTTTCTGAAGTTGGTCGAACAGATTGCGCTTGATGGCGTCGCGCTTGGGGTCCAGGAAGTAGCCGTACGCATGCGCCCACCGCAGGACTCGCCGGCAGTCGGCGACCTGCTCGTACGCCTTGGTCAGGAACCTCAGATCGCTGGCCGGGGCGCGCACCTTGTTCGCCATCTTCTCCAGCCCCTTGCGTTCCAGGTCGGCCATGTCCTTGAAAACCATCTGCAGCGACGTGTGGTTGGCCGCCCAGCGCTCGTAGTGGTACAGGTACCTGTCCAACGACGCCCTAGCTGGCTTGCTTCCGCCGTCGCTCGTCCTTGCCGCCGGCGTTGACCTTGTCCGCCCGCCCCCGGTAGCTACCGCATTCACATCGCCCCGACAGGCAGATCCAGCAGAAGTGGTGGTAGCAGGGGGCGCTGCACATCATGTGGTTGCACCCCTGGTTCTTCTCGATCGGCCGGCGGCACTTAGGGCAGAGCTTGGTGTGGGTCAGCACCCAGTTGGCCGTCTCCGAGTTGGAGACGTTCTTGGCCAGCCACGCGCGCACCGTGTCGCACGACACCGGCCGGTGCGCCTCCTCGCCGCAGCTCCAGCAGAATCCGTGCGTGCACTCGCAGAACACGTCCGTCGCGTCGCCAGCGCAGCCGACGAACTCCACGGCGCGCGAGCAGCCGCGTCCCGGGCACCACTTGACCCTGCCGCCGCTCTCGTCCACGAACGACCACAGCGCGAACCGCGCGTACCGGATCCTGTCCTCGGCGGCGGCCACCTCGTCGACCAGCTCCCGCACCACGGCCGCCGAGCAGGACGGGTCCGGGCACCGCAGCGACAGGCACCGCGGGCCGTCTTCCACGGCCGCGCGGATGTACCCGCGCCAGCACGCGTCGCAGTAGAAGTGGGTGGAGCACGCCGCGGGCCTCGTCCCGCCGGCGGGGAAGCTTCCGAAGCAGATGGCGCAGACGAGGGGCCTGCGGCTGAGCGCCGTGGGCACGAGGACGCTGCCGTCCGCCGGCAGGCCGACGGCGTGGCGGATGCGCCGGTCGTCGGAGAACCATTCCTCCTGGACCCACTTGTAGTGCCGCAGCAGGACTGCGGCGAAGCCCGGCGGGACAGACAGCATCTCGGCGACCTCGGCGATGTCCGCTTCCTGCCGCGCGCTGATAGCGTCCTGGCTCAGAACGATGTACCTCTGCTCGGCGGGTTCGATTGCCTTGGCGCCGAAGGCCTCCGTCTCCTCGTCATCGTCGCTGTAGTAGTAGATCGAATCCTCACCATCACTAGTGGAGTCGCCGTTTGTGTTGTAATCTCCCCTGCCGTCGCCGGTCTCGCCATCGTTGTAGTCCTTGCCAAACCGGCATCTCTTGCCGGCGCCGATCTCGCCATCGCCATAGTCCTCGTCAACCCGGCATCTCTTGCCGGCGCCACCAATCTCGCCATCGCCGTCTCTGCTTCTCTTCTTCCTGACGCAGCCGCGGCCCTTACCGCGTTGGGCTGTCTACATGCCGCTGCGCCGCCGGGGTCCCTGGCGAATGGTTAGAGTTACTCTCCTAAAATATTGTTGACCAGAGGATTTTGCTTCCAAACAAACCCCTTGTCGATATCGTTATAATTTGGTGAAAACCGATCAGCTTTGTAACTAAACTATTATTATTGCACTTTCCCCTTTGACTTCCGAAAAACCTTCGAGCCCTGGACCCACAACGCCTATAGCTAGGTTTGGTAACCCAAGGGCAACGCTACGGAGATATTTAGGGTAACGCAAATTAAACAACCAAAATATTCCTATCACCAAAATAACGTGTTGCCAAAATCTTCCACCTGCCGATAAGAATATAGAGGTACAGTATTATCAGTAAAATGTTTCATTTTATATAGCAAAAGACTTAGCCAAGAACTGAACTAAGAAGCTCTTTTTAAGAATTCTGACACAAAATTGAAACATTTACAGTCACAGACAGGTAAATTAGCATGGTTTCTACAGCCTGCTACTGCTAATAAGATCGCAGAAAAACTATCTAGTAGTAGAATTAATGCGTGCATAGGCTTATGATTAGATCAGATCAAAATACAAATTGTCAAATAAATTAAGCTAGGGTTCGTGTAGTGCTCGGCTTGGCACAACAGGAAGGGAGGAGAAAGGGTGCTTACTTCAACCATACCGCCAAGGGAGCTCGTGCCAGGGGATCTCGTGCCGCTCCTTGGGGATCTCGCTCCGCCGCTTGGGGGATCTCACACCACCGCCACCATCCTTCGCAGATCTCGGTGGGGGAGGGGCGCCGCGTATGACGGAGAGGAGACTGTGCTGTACTGCTGTGCTTATCGGTAGATGTACTAAGAAATTTAAAAGTTGAACATACTATCTCTGATAATCTGAATCACGTTCATTCATTTGAAAATTCACGCTAATTCATTTAACTTTCAACAAATAATTTATCATCGTTACTAACAAATAAGCAAAGCTAAAACACAAATATTGAGGCTAATATTTAACTTACAAGTAATGTGCAGCACATGAATTGATTTTGGTCCAAATAATTAAAATTTCAAAGGATCTAAAGAATATCAGTGTGCAGCGTACATGGAGGACGTATCTCGTACTTCATACTGAGGGTGTGTCTCGTCCTTAATTTTGTTGCACAGCTGCTGCTGGAGATGCAAGTTAATCCATGGTTAGAAGTTAGCTCAGCAACGAAATATGGCTCCCAAAAGATGTAGTTAATCCACGGTTCGAGAGTTCTTACCTTGCGAGATGACCTCTGAAGGCCAGGGGCAGGAGCGAGCTGTGAACTCCAGGAGAGGCCACGGGCGGTGCGGGCGAGGTCGTCCTCGATCTTAAGCGAGCAGGCGGCAGTGCGCTACCCGAGGGGGCGCGACCGCTCCATGAGGTGGCGGGACGCGATCTCCAGCGCTTAGCAGGGGGGCGCAGATCCAGGCGGCCATGGCTAGCCGTCTGGCCGTCGCCCCGGCTGGGCGAGCGCGAGAAGGGCCCAGGCGCGGGCATCAGCTGACCGCCGCTGCTCCGGTGGCACGTCCTGCTTGCCGCGTCCGCCACCGACGTTTCGCGCCGACCCGCGTCCTGCTTGCCGCGTCCGCCGCCAGCGTCATATGCCCCGCAGCTGCTTCCGTCGGCGGAGACATGGTGGCCGTCGGCGCGTAGGGGAGAGGAGGAGTCAGCCCGTGGGGGAGAGGAGCCATCGCGTGCTTCTCCTGCCGGGCCAGTGGGCGGCCGGCTAAAGGGAAGCACCGGCTAACACTACAGCAACCCTAGCCTCGTCGGGGGAAATAGCGTGGCGCCGGGGAGGCGAGAGGAGTCACGGGTGAAAAAGAGACGGAAAAAAAAGACAATTTGAGGACGACACGCCATTGGATTTGAGTTAGTAAATAGATAGAAGGTTTAAAATAAATTTGGACAAATCGTTTTAATAATGTTGTTTTTCTGGTATATTTTTGTAGGTGTATGGATGAGGGGCCTTTCAGCGGAGGACGTTTCTTTAGTGTGGACGTATGAAAGAAAAAGATGGTAAATTAATAGGCTAGACTAGATAGAAAAGTAGCATAGGTTCGTCTGCTGTTGGTTTGGATTGGACCTGATGTGCGTATGGTTTTGTTCTGTTGTTCACTAGTGATACTGATCGAATTTCTGACTAGCTAGCCGGCCAAGCTGGAGATAGCAAATGCCAGTTGCCACGGTTGGCCGGTCGGGCTGCGTTGACCGCACCAAAGCACTTGTACTCTGTAAAAAAAAACCAAAGCATTTGTACTGCTTTTATCACCCTAAAAAAATTGTACCGACTTTGTTTAGTTTGGGTGGGACGCTGCGAGTCCGAGCAATAATCCATGCCAGACATCAAGATGGAGATCCAGAAAGCGAGCATCCCCGTGAATTTGCAGCGGCTGATCTTCTTATTGGCGACTATCTATCTATTTATTTATGTATTATTATATTCCTCCTTGAGTTCAAAACAGAATGCACTATATTAGGGATAGAGGGAGTACCTGGCTACCTGCTTAGAGAGATTTCCTTGTTTATAAGAGAAATTTTACCGCGCCTGTAAATAATGGGAGCCATCTGTTTGGCTAAATCGGATGGTTAAAAAAAGAAGGAACCTACTAATATAAGAGAAATTTAAGCTGTGGGCCAGAACCAAAATTTAGTAGGTTCAAAACCAGCTCGTATTAAAACGTGGATGGTAACATGGTACTTTCTCGTAGCAAGGATATTCCCAGCCGGTGTCTTCACAACTCCGGCCTGCGGTGGATTCACTGGCCACAGATGAAGCGCGGAGCCCGAGGAAGTGTATGAGGGAGGCAGCGGTGGATCAGCTACGGTAGACGTGCGAGGCGGGCCAATTTCCGACGAGGCCCTGGGAGCCTAGCACTGGGCGGATGGGTACTCCGGTCCTTGTCTCCCAACGCACGCCCTCTTCTTCTCTCATGACTCCTGCAGCTCGCTCTCCTAGCCCAGGCGGCGCAACTCGCCGGGTATAGGCTCTGGCGCGGAGGCTCCCCGGCAAGTGCGGCCCCCGGTGCGTAGGACGCGGCGGGCACGCGCGCCGCGAGCAGCCTGACAGCCAAGTTTCAGAGTCGTTTACATGCCATTTTTCTGACGATTTCGTGTGGTGGCACTACCCCATCCGTGAGCAGTATTCCAAGTGGATCTTTAACTTACATTTCCCTTTTAATGACCCCTGTATTTCCATCAATAGATTATTAAGAGATAGAAGGGTTCTAAAATTGGCTTGCCTGCTGATTTGTCCAGTGCATGAACTGAGCTACGAGGATACTATGGGAGATCATAATAGGCTAGGAAGCTGCCCAACATGAATATCTTACTTCTTAGTAATGGTACTTGGTGTAGTTGTCCTTTGAAAGTCTCAACAAGAATTTAGTTGTGCCAACAAAAAAACACACTTTGTATGATGATGGCACCATGTTGGGAAAATATAAGGTTTCTGATGGTCTGAATGTGCAGGCTGCTCCAGAGTCCCATAGCTGCAACCTAACCTTGCATGATAAGATTTCAGAAGCCCACTCTTTATCTGATCGAAATATTGGAAAGAAAAAAGTTGACATTTAGAAACGTAGTTGCAATATATCTGTTACAAAATCTTCATAGGGTGGATACAGAAAAACAGCAAAAACAAGATTCAAACAAGCAAACAGTTGGGAAAACGTGAGAGAAACATCACGCCCTTCATCACATCACAGTATCAGTGGATTTGCAGCTGCTTCGTGCTTTTCTACTGTCAGTGTGGCAAAATTCCACTATGCAGTCAAGATCAAGAAGTCAATGGTTCCTTTGGGGTCTTAGAGCAAGTATAATAGCAGGCTGTAAGCCGACTAAATGCTGAGGTGGAGGAGAGAGGGGAGGAGAGAGAAGAGAAGCGGGCTGTAAGCTTACAGCCGGCTTGGGCACGAGAACCAAAAAAGTCTGTGAGAGACACTAATACAGAGATGGACTTTACTCCCGGTGGGGAACCCCCTCTAGTCCCGGTTCCCCACCCGGGAGTAAGCATCCGGGACTAAAGGCCCCTTTAGTCCCGGGTCAGAAACCGGGACTAAAGGGGGACCTTTAGTCCCGGTGCGTAACACCAACCGGGACTAAAGGTCCTCCCAGCTTTAAAAAAATAATGCCTCCCACCGTTGCGTCCCGTGAGATTCGAACCCAAGACCTCATGCATTGCCTCGCGCGTAGCTTACCACCCCACCTACACAACACATTTAACAATGGATGGGATGCTTCCCTTTTGAACTAACCCATCAGGGAACCTTTAGTCCCGGTGCGTAACACCAACCGGGACTAAAGGTCCTTTAGTCCGGGTTGGTGTTACCAACCGGGACTAAAGGTTTGAGGACTTTTAGCCGTTGGGCAGGGACCTTTAGTCCCGGTTGGAGACACCAACCGGGACTAAAGGTCTCTCTAGTCCCGGGCGCAAAAAATACCGGGACTAGAGTCCATTTTTTGCCTCGGATAAAAGGTCTGTTTTCTACTAGTGAGAGACAAGTGAACCATGTATTAACTGTAAAGAGCTAACTACTGTATGAGTGGGCTGAGAGAAGGCTGTAAGGAACCTTACAGCCAGCAAGCCAGCTGTATTATTAGCCTTGCTCTTACTAGAACAACATTTAATGCATAGAGTGTGGAAAAGATGGCCAGCGCCCAGCTGCTGCAATGTAACAACTGCTTGTTATCTGTTAATGACATCTGTAGGACCTATTTGCCTAAAATCTGAATGAAACAAACCGAACCCATCTGCAGAGTCAATTCACGGTTCTTTTAGGTATGGGCCGGGAGCCGAGTTTAGTTTAGTGAACCCTAGTCTAGTTGCTGTCAGCACTTCCTCCATCTAAATAGTATTAAGAGAGTCCTTTAGGCAAGGTCCTACAGGCGGCTGTGGGAAAACGGCGACCGAGGAGGCAGGCGACGGCGACGCCGGCAACGAACTCCAGTTTCGAGGATTCTGTTCATGAGTCGATTGGATAAGTCTCTTAAGGAAAGTACTAAAGTACCCTTATGTATAAGAGAGTATAACTAATTGATTTTTTTAATGATCAACGGCCGCTGATTTTTTGCTTGGGAGGAACTGGTGGTTCCTCCCAAGCACAGTAACAAACCTCTTTTGATAAAGGAAGATCTTACTAAAGTTTCCAACCTCTACTCAAAACGAGTATGTGTGTGTGTGACTATTTAGTCATTTGGTAATGAGGTACCATATAGGTTAACTCTTGAAAGGAACATTAATCAACTTATGAAACCTTTTGTACATCAAACATGAATATCATTTAGTCCCCGTTTGGATCATTGGAATTGAATTCATAAATTATTTAGGTATAGATAAGCTACGGCAGCGCCGGAGAAGAGCAGGGTGCAGGCACAACAACGCTCAAGCAAAGTAGGAGCGGCCAAAGCCAGGGCCGCAGGGCGACAGAGGCCATTGAGGCCGTGAAGCTCGCGACCTTCTTGGCATCTATTACTTCCCCTAAAATCCATAAACACAAGAATAAAAAAAAATTTAGGTCTGCATTCTCTTTCAGAATCCCATAAAGTGGAGAACACTGTAGCTGTGTTCATTAGAGGAAGCACATTGAACTCGTCGCTGGATTTGGTTCACAGTAAGCTAAGAAGTTATAAATTGAAAATATATACAAATTAAATTTTTCATTCTACTGACTGTATTAAAGCTTGCATCAGGCTTCCGAAATGTCTGAATCCAAAAATTCAGTATTGCCAATTACCATCTCAGGCTTGAATCGTTGATTGGTTATGAATAATCCAAGAACAAACACATAGATAGTTGACGTTGAGCATCTAATAAATACATTCCTCAGAATTTCCACATGTCTAAACTAATATCAGTTTAGTTATTCAAAAGCAAACGTAAGTCATCAATCTTGTCGTTGTGAATGTGCTTCATCTGGAACGGTTCCCTTGGATGAGGATGGGAATCTCACTGCCAATGACCCCTTGGGCGAGCAGCCCCTGTTAAGATCAGTGCCGTCGAGCCCCTTGAGACAGTTGGTATAGCGAGCCACGGACAGACGGGCGGCCACGGTGCGCCCCATAAAGGCGGGCTGGCAGGTACCAACCTACCGGGCGGCGGGCGGCGTCGATCCCTTGCAGCCGGCCAAGCCACAGGCTCTTGCAGGCGTGCGCCGACGAGCACCTGGAGGTGGACGATGGTGAGCCTGGACAGACGTCCGTCGCCAGTGCGCCTCGTTCAGGCTAGTGGCGGCAGTGGCGAGCCGGTGAACCGTCTCCGGCGCTGATGCGTGTGTGTTGCGTGCAAAAGAGAAAGATAAGAATGTCGATCAAAGGTAATGACTGCGCTAAAATGACTAAACTATCCTTAATTATATTTAGTTATATACTTTTAAATCAGATGGCTGATAAAAATTTTTATAGGAGGAACGGAGGAACCACCGGTTCCTCCCAAGCACCGTAAAACATCTCTGGAAATAATAGCAATTTAGTGATAAATAAAATGATTCCGGTACTAATAAAAATAACAACAGTAGGTGTGCGATTTAACAAGATCACACCTATCTCAGATACATATTGTGAAGATCATTAATCAAAGACTCTAGCACTACGAACTGAGGCAAATTCAAGCTTCCTAGTGCTAGTAACAGAAGCAATGTGTGAACGAACAACAAAGAAAGTGTTAGACATTCTTACAATGGGGTTGTCCGCATTAGAGATAGTGCAAAAAGTAGAAGAAGTAGACCGTCGATGAAGACCTGCGAACACCGGCGTAGAGGGAAGAAGGTGCTCAGCGAGTAGTTGCGACGGCACTTCCCAAAAACCAGATACGATCCCTACCCCGTGCAGGGACACAAGGAGACGTTGGCTGCTGAGACTTGCTCTCCTGGCACCGATGACACGACGGCGACGGGATGGGGAAGACGGAGGCGGTATGAGGAGACGAATTGTCTGTACAGAGGACGACGTCTCGTCCCAATATATACACGCGTCACACCTATGGTAATTAATTAGCCATGTAATCACAACATGAAGTTGGTAATCACCATTAATACGAGAATGATTGCTTACCAAAATAGGCCAGCACAATTTTCTCCATGCATGCAAAAATATCGAGTGGCAAAAGGAAACCGTGCACCTGCAATGTCGAAGCGAGAAATCGCCGAACCATTAACGCGCATGTCGCGTGCCCACGCCCACGCACATCGCCCTGCCCCACCCCGCTCGGCCCGGCGAGGTGAGGTGAGCGAGCGCACGTGCGTGTTTTCCTTTTCCTCTCCTCAATAGCTTCAACTTGTTAGATTGATCTCCACCGAGTCGGCCCAACGGCCGACTCGAGCCTTGATCCACGCCCTGATCGGGGTGCCCAACCAATTCATGGTTGGTGGCCCCGCGTCGCGCAGCGCTATAAAGAGGAGGTGGGGTCGGGGCTCGTGTTACGATGTTCACCGCAGCCACCACAACCCCACCTACAACCCTAACCGATCAAGGGGGCGCTAAAAGCGACAGAAAGCGCCACCGCCTCGCCGCCGCCTCTACACCACCCCATCATCCACACCGACGACCTTGCCACTGACGCAATGGCCAACGGCTCCTCCAAGCCCGATGGTCAGCTACTTCTACCCCTCTCTCTTTCTCTCTATGTTCTTGTCGATGTTTCACCACCGATAGCCTGCCACGGGGGTACCCGGGGCAGTATGTTCGGGCTTCGGCGTATGCTGAACTCGATGGTTAACGCAAGAGACAGTCGATTTATCCTGGTTCAGGCCCTCGATCGTAGATCGAGTAATAACCTTACGTCCAGTCGGCGTTAGCCTTTGCGTTGGATTGATTGTAATGTGTTGTGTTGTGTTGTACAATTGTTCTCTCCCTCTCAGGAGCCCTGCCCTCCTTTATATAGTCAGGAGGCCAGAGTCCTAGTCGGTTTATAATGAGATTTCCTAGTAGGATTACCTAATAGTTCTACTACTACGATTATATGGGAAGAATCCTAGTTGGACTAGATCTTTTTTCTACCCTGCGGGGTATCCTGTGGGTCCCGCATCGACAAGCCCCCGAGCACTTCATGGTTGAGCTCTGAAAATCTCGCTCTGCTCCTTCTGGTCTTGTTGAGTAGGAACAAAATATCATCCGAGCGTTTTCTAAAGTGAAACCTTGTAGCGCTTCTTGGGATCTTTGGGTGGTGAGTGCTTTTGAAGAAAAAGTGCATCCATCTGGTTGTAGCCCCCGAGCCTCTTGCTATTTGGAACAAGGAGCTGGAGGATCTTGTCTTGAAGTTGCCCTGATTGTTCGTTGAAATTTTATCAAAAAGAACTCGCTCGAACATGGCTTGTTCCGGGTTCTTTTTGCCGTAATGTCTTGAAGTGGTCTGCGTTGAGGAAGCCTATTGGTGACGTGCGCTTTTTCGAAGAAAAAGGGCACTCACTGAGTGTAGCCCCCGAGCCTCTTGCTATTTGGAACAAAAAGTTGGAGGGTCTTGATCCTTTATGTTGTTTGAAAATTTTGTATTCTGAAGTAGTCCCCGAGACTTGGATTACGTCATCATCCGAGTAGTTTTGCGGTAAGCAGCCTCCGAGCTTATGTCAAAAAATTGCACTCACTGAGTGTAGCTCCCGAGCCTCTTGCTATTTGGAACAAAAAGTTGGAGGGTCTTGATCCTTTATGTTGTTTGAAAATTTTGTATTCTGAAGTAGTCCCCGAGACTTGGATTACGTCATCATCCGAGTAGTTTTGCGGTAAGCAGCCTCCGAGCTTATGTCAAAAAATTGCACTCACTGAGTGTAGCCCCCGAGCCTCTTGCTATTTGGAACAAAAAGTTGGAGGGTCTTGATCCTTTATGTTGTTTGAAAATTTTGTATTCTGAAGTAGTCCCCGAGACTTGGATTACGTCATCATCCGAGTAGTTTTGCGGTAAGCAGCCTCCAAGCTTATGTCAAAAAATTGCACTCACTGAGTGTAGGCCCCGTGCTTTCTCCGAGTTCTTCTTTTTAGAAAAGAAGTCGGATGAAGAGTCTTGATGTGTCGTCGTTGTAGTCTTGAGTTTCTTGTATTCTTGGTCTTTTGTCTTTGGTTCCGAGCCTCCAGGAATAGGTGAAAATTAAGGCCGAGCTCCCTAGCTCAGTGTTGTTTAAGCTATGATGCCGTCCAAGCCCCCGAGCGTATATCCGTGTTGTTTTGTTCAGGAAGAACTCGGATGCGTGGTTTTGGCGTATTCTTTGATAGTTTTGCTGTTGTCAGATGTAGTTGTATGATGGTGGTTGAGTGTAAATGCCTTTTGTTCACGGGTTGTACTGTGCTAGTATATTCTTCCGAATATGCCCGTCTTCGAGTACCGCTTCCTCTCGCCTGAGTCGTCCATTATTGTGTCCTGTCTTTTCACTGTGTCCTTTGTTAGGCCTATTTCGTTGGTACTCCTAGTCCATGTGCGCCGATCCTTTGGTCTATAAATACTGTCCCTGAGTGCTTGTTTTCATTCATTGGATATTCTGTTGAAACCTTGGTGGTCATGAACATGGTAGTTTGTGAAGTAGAGCAGCCCCCGGGCATGTTTTGTACTTTCTGTGTGTCTTGTCGTAGATGGAGGAAGTCTTGTGATAGGGATTAGAGGTAGGCTGATCCCGTGACAGCATTGTGCTAGGATGTACGTGGTGGTAGTTGGAGAAAGTCTTGTGATGTGGGCTTCGTTCCTTCATCCGGCAGTTCTGGGTTGATCCTCGTCGCCTGTCTTGAGACCGTCCGGTGTAGATCAACACCATATCCAGCATCACATCGGTCTTGGGTAGACAGATGCCTGCCGGTCTTCTATGCTCCATGTTGCCCTACCGTGCTATCGATTTCCGCCTTGGATGCACTGCGTTCGTCCTTCGAAGAAAACAGTGTAACTGATGGCGGTTTGTCCTTCCGAGTAGCAATTTGGGACACGTAGTCGTTCCAGAGCCTAGTCGTGTCCGTGTTCCTCTTTGCTACTTTGCTTTTCATGGTGCTGAGTTCGTTGGGTCTTGTAAGATTTGTAATCTTCTATTTTTGAAATCGCTTGTAATGTAACGAATCTTGTCTTCTGAGTTGTCTTTGACTTTTCCGTTGTGATCCCTGTCATTCATGAGACTACCGAGTTCTTTCTTACATATCCGGGTTCTTTTGTTCCTCGTGAGGTAGCCCTTTCTTTCTTCTTTCTTTCTTCTAGGTTTGACGGGTCGTTCTTGTATCGATCTGATAATCCTGCCGTGGCGTTGGACGGATAAGTCTGAAATCTGCCCGTTGGTTTTTACCGTTGTGAGGATTCGTGCCCTCCGTCGTTTTAGCCGCGTCGGTAAATGGACCGTTGCGTTCCCACACTGTGCTTTAACAGGCCTTGTGGGCCATTTGTATTACTGAGAAATCTATTTAAAGACCTTTTATCTTCCTTTCCTTTATCGCCCAGCTCTTGCCTTTAAACCCTAGTTCTCAAAAATCCGCCGCCGTCATTGTCGCCATCACCCGAGCACCATCATTCTAGCTTCATCTCCTTTAGCGCCTTTTTTGCTTCCGTCAGTTCATGGGAAAGAAGAAAACCGCAAGCAAGTCTCAGGCGACCTTCGTGGACGAGGAGTCATCCCTGTCTTTGATTGAAAACCAGGAGTTCGTGGCCATGAGGGCAGCTCAGAAAGTTTGGCCGGCACCAACAACAAGTGAAGACCAGCTGCGCAAGCTCGCTAGTGATGGCTTGATCCAAAGCAAAGTCATCGCTGAATGGAGAGTTCCGGGCGAGCATCGGGTTCCGGCTCCGGGTCCTGGTGAGATTGTCCTTTTTGTTTCCTTTGTCCGTGCTGGACTCTATCTTCCTGCTTCCGCCTTCCTTCATCAGTTTCTTGGTTATTTCGGGGTTAGTCTGAACCATCTAACCCCCAATGCCGTTCTCCATCTTTCTATTTTTGTTCACCTTTGTGAAGCCTTCCTTGGGATCCCTCCTTCTCTATCTCTTTTTCGCTTTTTCTTTCGCCTGAAACCCCAACCCTGCCGTGAAGAAACCAGTGCCCTCGGCGGTTGCGGGATTCAGTTTCGCCAGGGTCTCAAAATTAAGTTTTTTGACTATGACCTGGTTGATTCTGTCAAAGATTGGTGTGCCGAGTGGTTTTACGCTGCCAATTTGATCCCTTCTCTTGTTGTTCACTCCGGATCCGGTCCTGTGGCGAATGACCGGTGGGACAAGAAGCTTGAGTCCCCTGCTGAGATTCAAGCGATCCAGCCACTCCTTGATAGGATTAGCACATTGAAACAGTAGGGATTGACCGGCTTTGGTATTGTCTCAAGCTTTCTTCGTCGCCGGGTTCAGCCCTTGAAAGAGTGGGAACATCTCGGCTTTGAGTATTCTGGGGCCGAGGATCCTTCACGCATGGTCCTAGCTCTTGAGCTGACCGGTGAGGAGGTACTCGAGTGCCTCCAGAAGATGCTGAAAGGAGTGAGCGTCATTCCTCCTGCCGTCTCTGAGTTCTCGGCCATCAACCCGCCCCCAGCTGTGAGTTGTCTATCTTTTTTATTTGAGTTCTTTATGTACTCTTGCTGCATCCGTTCTTGCTTAGCTTTTCTTTGTCTTGGTGTTTTATCTTTTTTCGCAGGAGCTTGGGCGGAATTTTGTCGATCCGATCCCCCTTGGTGTTCTCCCTGCCGTGGCGGAGACTGGGGATCGTCTAGCTGGTACTTCTATAATTAGTAAGTCTGAAACCTTTACAGCCCTTCCTGGGGTTTCTTTCAGATTTGTTGATGTATATGAAGAGTATGTTCCTCGTCTAGTCCCTCGCAGTCCTCGCAGTGTCCCGAAGAGGGGGCGAATGGACGGGTCTTCATCTGGCTTGCCCGTCTCCAAGAAGCCTCGCAAACCAAGTACTCCCTCAGGTACTCCAGTTGTTGCTAGCATGCTCTTAGGTGAGCACATTTAATACTCTTTGTTCTTTTATTTTCATGTTTCTCTCTTGAACCGAGTACTTTTCATCTCCTTTTCAGTGGGTGCTCTGGTTTCGTTGGCTGAGGAAGAAGAGGATGATGAAGTCCCCCTTGTCATGCGGCGGTGAGTTGTTTTTCATATTCTTGTTGCATTGAATTTCTCCTCTTTGTTTTGAATTTTAGTCTTGGACTTTTTGAAGTAATCGGAGGTCGGGTGTGAGTTCTTCCGAGGTTCCCGCGCCGACTTCTTCTGAAGCTCCGGTGTCGAGTTCTTTGGTTGCCTCTGTCCCGAGCTGTACCGCTCCTCCGGTGCGGAGTTCTTCTTCGGCCCTAGCCCTAGCTTCTTCTTCAGCCCCGGCTTCTTCCACGGCTCCAGCCCCGGCTTCTTCCACGGCTCCGTTGTCTGCTGTCCCGCTCCCGTCGCCGGGTTGCGGGGACGTCTTTGCCGTCGTGGTTCCCCCTGCGAGGCCTTCTCTTGGTTTCGCGAAGAAAAAAGTAGTCGGGTGAGTAAATTCTAGCTTTATCTCTTTGGCTTTTATCTTCCTTCTTCTGGTTCTTATTGGTGCTTCCTTTTATCACTTTTTAGTGTTTCGTCTTCTCTAATTTCTTCATCGACTTCTTCTCTGCCTCCCGCCGCGCCAACGAGTTCCGAGCCTCGGGACTCACAACATTGTGTTGATGAAGTCACCGCGGGGGCTTCAGAGCTACCTGGCGGGGTTGCAGACTTGGTCGCTCCGGAGGTAACTGTGGCCGTCGCGCCGGGTTCTTCTGAGGGTTTGGCTCCGGCTTCCCTGGAGGTCGCTTTGGTCGTTCCTCCTTTACCCCAGCCGGCCTCTCCTTCCCCTTCTCATGTCTCCGGCTACCCCTCCTTTTCCGGTGACGTGGTGCAACAGTTCGATGCCACTCACTGGTTATCGGAGCTGACCACAGCCTGGGGGAGCTTGTCGACCCTCGCGACTTCTTTTGGTGAAAAGCTCCAGGTAGGTTTTACTGTCGTTCCTCTTTTGCATGCTTGTTTTTTCTTATATCCTTACGCTTTGTTTCTCTTTGCTTCTTTTTGCCTAGTCTTTTTCTCGTGATCATTCTGGCTTCTTTTTCTCATATGAAAATGAGAGAAAGTTGTCTTCGGAGGTGGACGCTCTGAAAGCCGATCTTGACCTTCTCCGGGTTGAGTTGGAGACGGAGCGTCAATTGCACCAAAGGAGGAGAAAGCCCTTCGCGCCCGGGTAGTGGAGACGGAGAAACAGAGAGATGCTGCGGTGGAGTCTGTGAAGAATGAATGCAAAGGTGCCGCGGGTTCTGCCTGTTTCTTCTTATATTTTGACTTCTTTTTCCGCTGACTTGTTCTTGGGTGTTCTGTCTAGCTCTCCGAGTTGAGAAGCAGAAGCTCTCGGAGAGTATTGATGAAATGAAGGCCCTTGTCCGTTCTAGTCATAATAGAGCTGAGGAGGTAATTACTCATGCTGAGGAAGAACTCGCCCTTGCTAGGCTGATTAGGCGTGGAGCTGACAGAGATCTTGTGTAGGCCCAAAAAACCATTGAAGGCTTGTCCGGGAAGCTGGCGACGGCTACCGAGAATTGGAATGCCTTGTGGAAATCTTTTTGTTCGGTGTCCGATGTCCTTCGGACTCCAGCGGATGACGGGCAATCTTGGGCGCAGTTCATTCCCCGGATTCCGACTCGTTTCCAAGAGTTCGCGAAGAGGTGTGCCCAAGTATGTACCAAGAATGTGCTGGCCCAGGTCTGGGTCCTTGCTCCAGAAGCGCCTCTCTCCAAGATAGCAGAAGAAGCTAAAAGCCAAGAATATCTTGACGCCGTTGAAAGGATGGAGCCCGAGGTTGAAGATCTAGCCAGTAGGGTTGTAGATAGTCTAAATATTGATATTTCCCTTTCTGATGACAACGCCTGACTCGACTGAGCGTCCTCTTGTAATATTACACTTCTTTTTAAATGAAGATTCTTTATCTTTGTCGATGTATTCTTTGCCTGGGTGCGGTTGAAGTTACTTGACTTGCTGAGTACCTTGTCTTGTTCCCGTCTCTGCTCCGTAAGACAACTCTGTGCGTTATTCTGACGAGGCCCCTCGATTTGTCGAGTACTTTTCTTTTCTTCTTTCCTTTGTGATCCGTCGAGTGCTTTGTCCGTGCTATGACTCGGCATCCGAGTGCTTTCTTGAGTGGCGCTTGTGCTTTCCTGAGGAAAAAGTATTCCTATCTGGATGTAGCCCCCGAGCCTCTTGCTTTTCGGAACGAAGTGCTGGAGGGTCTTTTGAAGTTGAAATTTCGGTCGACTCAGCCAATTTGCTTTTTGTTAGCTTTTAGCTACCCTCATTGGCGAGTTCAAGCGTTTTTTCAGCTATTTTGCTCTTGGCCGGGATGCTCAGGCATGTTTTCAGCCATTTTGCTTTTTGTTTCGGGTGTTAGCTTTTAGCTACCCTCATCGGCGGGCTCAAGCGTTTTTCAGCTATTTTGCTCTCGGCCGGAATGCTCAGGCATGTTTTCAGCCATTTTGCTTTTTGTTTCGGGTGTTAGCTTTTAGCTACCCTCATCGGCGGGCTCAAGCGTTTTTTCAGCTATTTTGCTCTCGGCCGGAATGCTTAGGCATGTTTTCAGCCATTTTGCTTTTTGTTTCGGGTGTTAGCTTTTAGCTACCCTCATCGGCGGGCTCAAGCGTTTTTTTAGCTATTTTGCTCTCGGCCGGAATGCTCAGGCATGTTTTCAACCATTTTGCTTTTTATTTCGGGTGTTAGCTTTTAGCTACCCTCATCGGCGGGCTCAAGCATTTTTTCAGCTATTTTGCTCTCGGCCAAAATGCTCAGGCATGTTTTCAGCCATTTTGCTTTTTGTTTCGTAAAAACAACTCGTTGGAAGTCATGACAAGACATGCTGTGGATGAATATCATCTTTTATTGATCATGAGTATAAACTAATACATATGTTGTTGAAGAGTATTGTCTTTCGTTGATTGTTAAAGTAGGTCCCTTGTAGCTTGCATATCTGTTTCTTCTTGAGTTGTTTTTACGCGTAGAATCTTCTTAGCTGGCTGATGTGCCATGTATTGCTGACTTCTTTTCCATCTTCGGTCATTAACTTGTATGTGCCTAGTCCGGTGACTTTTGTGACGATGAACGGGCCTTCCCATGGACTGAGTAGCTTATGTCGTCCATCAGTCTTTTGTATCCTTCTTAGTACTAAGTCTCCGACTTGTAGTGATCGAGGTTGGGTGCTCTTGTTGTAATGCCGTCTTAAACCTTGTAGGTATCTGGCTGATTGGAGGGTAGCATTTATTCTGATTTCTTCTAAGCTGTCGAGTTCTAATCTTCTTGTGTGTTCCGCTTCTCCTTCATCGTATTGCTCTATCTTTGGGGATGTCCAGATCAAGTCGGCAGGTAGTATGGCCTCTGACCCATAAACTAGGAAGAAAGGTGAGTAGCCTGTTGCTCTGCTTATTTGAGTTCGTAGTCCCCATACTACTTTCGGTAATTCTTCAATCCATTTGGACCCATAGTCCATTAGTTCTTCATATAATCTTGGCTTTAATCCAGCTAGTATGAGTCCATTAGCCCTTTCTACTTGTCCGTTGGCCTCTGGATGTGCAACAGACGCATAGTCTATACTGAAACCACAGTCTTGTGCCTAGCTCTTGAATTCTGTAGCTGTGAAGGGGGAGCCTAGATCTGTGATGATTCGGTTGGGCATGCCGAAGCGGTGCGTAATGTCTTGGATGAACTCGACTGCTTTGGTTGCGCTGTATTTCGCGAGTGGTTTGTATTCGATCCACTTGGTGAACTTGTCGATTGCTACAAAGATGTACTCGAAGCCGCCTTTTGCTTTTTTCAGGGGTCCTACTTGATCTAGCCCCCAGCAGAAAAAGGCCAAGCAGGTGGGATGCAGATAAGATTGTGAGCTGGTACATGGGCTTGTCTTGCAAACATTTGGCAACTTTTGCATTTTCTGACAAGCTCTTCTGCATCTTTCAAAGCGGTTGGCCAGTAGAATCCGATGCGAAATGCTTTGCAAACTAGTGTCCTTGAAGCGGCATGATTTCCACAGCAACCTGAGTGTATTTTGTCTAGGATCTCTTTACCTTCTTCAAATGAGACACATTTTAGGAGTACTCCTGATGATGCTGCTCTTCTGTAAAGTTTATCTCCTACTAGAACGTAGTTTTTGCTTCTGCGAGCAACTTGGGTGGATTGTACCTTATCTGCTGGTAATTTGTTTTCTTTGATATAGTCAATGAAAACTTGGGTCCATGAAGTGTTGATTATCAAGATCTGAACGCCTTTAGCCTGAATTTCATGTGTTGTTTTACCGGGTTGTTTGATAGAGGGAACTGATAGCTCTTCTATGAATACGCCGGGTGGAACCTTTGCTCTGTCTGATCCGAGCTTGGCAAGGACATCTGCTGCAATGTTGGAATCGCGTAGGACGTGTAAAATTTCTAATCCTTGGAAGTGTTTTTCAAGTTTCCGTATTTCAGCACAATAAGCACCCATGTTTTCTTTGGTGCAGTCCCAATCTTTGTTGACTTGGTTGATGACCACTGCTGAATCGCCGTATACGAGTAGTCTTTTTATTCCGAGGGTAATCGCGACTCGTAGCCTGTGGATGAGGGCTTCATATTCTGCTTCGTTATTTGTAGCTTGCCATAATATCTGAAGGACGTACTTGAGTTGTTTTCCTTCTGGAGAAATGAGGAGAACACCTGCACCGGCCCTGCCTAGTTTGAGTGATCCGTCAAAGTACATCTTCCAGTGGTCGAGGATTGTATCTGATAAGGGTTGTTGAATCTCTGTCCATTCGGCCACGAAATCGGCGAGGGCTTGAGATTTGATTGCTTTCCGTGGGGTGAAATTGATGTCAAGAGCTCCAATTTCAACTGCCCATTTGGATATGCGCCCTGTGGCGTCTTTATTGTGTAGGATGTCTCCGAGTGGAAAATCTGTCACTACGGTAATCTTGTGGCTTTCGAAATAGTGGCGAAGTTTCCGTGAGGTAATGAGTAGGGCGTAGAGTAGTTTTTGTACATGCGGGTATCGGGTTTTGGATTCTGACAGTACTTCGCTGATGTAGTATACTCGACGCTGCACTTTATACACGTGCCCTTGTTCTTCTCTTTCTATGACTATTGCTGTGCTGATTACGGTAGGAGTTGCCGCGATATATAGCATCATATCTTCATCTTTCTTTGGAGGTGTCAGGATAGGTGATGAAGTGAGGTATTCTTTAAGTTTTTTGAAAGCTTCGTCGGCCTCCATTGTCCACTCGAACTTGTCTGTTTTCTTTAGTAGTTTAAAGAAAGGTAACCCTTTTTCGCCGAGTCTTGATATGAAACGGTTGAGGGCCGCCATGCATCCTGTTAGTTTCTAAACATCTTTGACACTTCTAGGTGGGCCCATTTCTGTTATAGCTCGAATTTGCTTGGTGCTGGCTTCGATTCCGCGCTGACTGACCAAAAATCCGAGTAGTTGTCCTGAGGGAACTCCAAATACACATTTGTTTGGGTTCAATTTCCATCTCCATTTCTTCAAGTTTTCGAAGGTTTGTTTTAAATCTTCAATTAGAGTGTCTGGGTTCTTTGTTTTTACCACCACATCGTCCACGTATGCCTCCACATTTTCACCGATTTGATTCCCGAGGCAAGTCTGGATAGCTCTTTGGTACGTGGCACCAGCGTTCTTTAGTCCAAACGACATGGTCTTGTAGCAGTAGGCACCAAACGGGGTGATGAAAGATGTCTTGCTCTGGTCTTCTTCTTTTAGTGCGATCTGGTGATATCCTGAATAGCAATCGAGAAAAGATAATAACGCAGATCCTACTGTCGAGTCAACTATCTGGTCAATGCGTGGTAGCCCGAACGGATCTTTTGGGCAATGTTTGTTGAGGTCTGTGTAATTGACGCACATACGCCACTTGTCCGTGTTTTTCTTCTGTACAAGGACCGGGTTTGCTAGCCAATCTGGATGTAGGATCTCCTTGATGAATCTGGCTGCCATTAGTTTTGTTATTTCCTTTTTAATTGCTGCCTTCTTGTCGGGTGAGAATCGTCGTAGCCGTTGTTTTACAGGTTTGGAGCTTTTGTTAACATCGATTCTGTGCTCAGCCAACTCCCTTGGGACTCCTGGCATGTCGGCTGGCTTCCAAGCGAAGATATCTTTGTTGTCCCGAAGAAAGTTGGTGAGCGCGAGTTCCTATTTTGCCGAGAGGTGAGCACTGATAGTTGCTGTCTTGGAGGTATCGCCTGTGCCTAAGTCGATTTGCTTGACGTCGGCTTCTTTTGGCGGTGCGATGATGCTAGGCTTTTTAGCCGGTATTTCTAATTCTTCTTGGCTTGTTTCTGCAGCGATTGCGGCTATTTCTTTTCTTCCATTGTCGGCTTGCGCTTTAGCTGCGATCTAGATCGCCTGAACGTCGCAGTTAAAAGCGCGCTTTAAATTGCTTCGAAGGGAAAGGATACTGTTGGGTCCTGGCATCTTAAGTAGTAAGTACGGGTAATGTGGTATTGCCATGAATTTGGCTAGTGCTGGACGTCCGAGGATTGCATGATATGATGAATCGAAATCGGCGACTTCAAATTTGATAAACTCTGTTCGGTAGTTTGAAGGAGTTCCAAAGGTAACAGGTAAAGTAATTTGTCCGAGTGGCATGGCTGCTTTGCTGGGTACTATTCCGTAAAAAGGTGTGCTTGTTGGCGTAATCATCCCGGCGAGTTGTAGCCCCATTTTCCTTAGAGTTTCTGAAAAGATGATGTTAAGCCCAGCTCCTCCATCGATTAGTACTTTGGTGACGGTCATACCAGCAATAGTCGGATCCAGAACCAATGGATAATGGCTTGCGTTTCCCACGCTAGTCCATTGGTCTTCTCTGGTAAATTGGATAGGATACTGTGACCAATTGAGGTATCTTGGTGTAGCCGGTTCTGCTGTCATAATGGTCCGCAGTGCTAGTTTTTCTTGATGTTTGCTTCTGCAATCCGGAGCCCCTGAGAAAATCACTGCTACCGTTCCCCTAGGTTTTTGGAATCCTTTGTCCTCGTGGTTGTCTTCCTCTCTCTTCTGATTGTCCTCTTTAGTGTTTTCCTTACTATCTTTTCTTGTGTATCGATCATTGAAAGTGTAGCAATTTCCGATAGTGTGCCTCCCACCAGGGTGCAATGGGCAACGTATGTTTTCAATGTCATCATATCTTCTTGGTTTGGGAAATTTCTTTGATTTGTCGGCCATTGCCACATTATTGTCTGGTCTACGTTTTCTTTCTTGATGTCTGCTATTTCGTTGATTTTGCCTGTCCGGGTTGTCTTGGTTGCTTCTATCCGGGAACCTCTCTCGTGTTTTTTCTTCTGCAGTAATCATTTTTTCTACTGTACATCTGAATTCTTCATTGTTTCTCAGATTTTCTTTGCAGAAGTCTTGAAATTGCCATCTGGCCATGATTCCGTGAGAAAAAGCTTCAATTACTTCTCGTTCGGTTATGTCATGCACTTGAGCTCGTAGTTCGCCGAATCACCAATAATAGTTTCTGAGACTTTCACGCCCCTTTTGCTTGAGTCCTTTTAGTTCTGCATGAGTGATTGGGTGTGTAATGATTCCTACGAAATTCTCACAAAACGCTCTCTGCAAATCCTCCCAATTTCTGATAGATCCTGGATTTAGTTTATCGAACCATTGGAGGGGCATGGCCTCTAGTGCCATGGGGAAGAAGAGGGCTTTGATATCGTCGTCTCCTCCGGCTAGTTCAATCAATTGTGAATATATTCTAAGCCATTGCTTTGGTTCGGTCTTGCCATCATACTTGGAGTGATTAGATGGTTTGAATTTGTGAGGTAATCGCACCAATGCGAGCCTGTTCGCGAAACAGGGGAACCTGTCGTGAGCCTTGGTTTCTTTGAATTCAGATTCGACGCCTTCCTCTGGCCAACTATCGTTCTGATGGGAACAATTTTGCGAGGTTGTCTGGGTAGGAACCCTGCTCCTAGTCTTCCTTAGTTGTTCAAATCGGTGGCCTTGATTATGTTCCTTCCTACTTCCTCCGTCATGGCTTCCACCCGGCCCAAGTCTTTCGAAGGCGGATTTTCTTTGATTTTGATCTTCTTGCTGGTGGGTTGTTGATCTGGCGGGTAGTCTTGATCGAGCTTTCTCTTCATGTGTTCTCGGGATTGTCGATCGGAGCAAGTCCTAGAGCTGTTCAGACTTCTCACCAGGATGCGAAGTTGCTCTGAGTTCTTCTAATGCTTCTCGAATCTTATCGTAAGGCATATTCACCGTGCGTCTCCCTTTGACTTCTCGTTGTGATTTTCTTCTATTGTACTCATCCAATTCTGACTCGTATCTGGTCCAAGCTTCCCTACGCTGCCTAGCACGGTGTTGGCGCCCTTGCTTCAACTTGTTTTTTCTTTCTCTAGCTTGTTTCTGACTATCTGTTTCTCCGTCGTAGCCCTGGGCAAAGGGTGATATGTTGGATTCTGATTCATCTGATGATCTAACATCGGGTGCTTCCGGGGGATTTAATGGTGACCGCGGTCGTCGAACCATGAACACTTCTCGCGCATGAGTCGTTCTATTATTGGCGTTAGTTTTCATACTGTCGGAGTCACTGATAACTTTAGTGGATGCCTCGGTGTCGTAGATCGAGTCTCCTTCTTGGTAAGGTAAAATAGCTGTTGTTGTCGTGCCGACTAGTTGGGTTCCGCTACCCTCAGGAACGGAATCCGGCCAGTGGATGATACAGTCCCGCGATGTTATCGTTAGCATGAGGCCCTCCTGAGCTCCTGTCAGTGGTATCCCGAATCTTGGATTGAAAAATCTTTCGACCTGTCCTTGATAGGGTCTTGCCATGTTGTCGAGCCCAAATGGAGAAGAACTCGACTTCTTGAGAGAATTCTGGGGGTAATCCGAGTTGTTTTGGGTTGTGTTCCGGAATCTTGCCAAAAAAGAACTCGGTTTCTGGAAAACACTCTGATAAAACTTCGCTTTGGAGCTTGAATTCGAATCGGATACGAGTGGTCGTGAAATCCGATTTGATTCGGATACTATGAGCTGCGCGAATCTTCTGGTGAGCTGATCCGTTGTAGTCGTTGGAATAGGAACTTCTTTTAGATGATCTAAATCTTCGAGGAGATGGCTTTGAAGCTTGCCGTTGTTGTCTGCCTCGCAGATCCATGAGCCGAAGATGAAAGTTGATCCCATCGGGAAAATCATGTTGTTGAGGTCCATCGAGCTCTCGGAAGCAAAGTCGCCGAAATCCCCTACCCGGCGCGCCAGCTGTTGATGTTTCACCACCGATAGCCTGCCCAGTATGTTCGGGCTTCGGCGTATGCTGAACTCGATGGTTAACGCAAGAGACAGTCGATTTATCCTAGTTCAGGCCCTCGATCGTAGATCGAGTAATAACCTTACGTCCAGTCGGCGTTAGCCTTTGCGTTGGATTGATTGTAATGTGTTGTGTTGTGTTGTACAATTGTTCTCTCCCTCTCAGGAGCCCTGCCCTCCTTTATATAGTCAGGAGGCCAGAGTCCTAGTCGGTTTATAATGAGATTTCCTAGTAGGATTACCTAATAGTTCCACTACTACGATTATATGGGAAGAATCCTAGTTGGACTAGATCTTTTTTCTACCCTGCGGGGTATCCTATGGGTCCCGCATCGACAGTTCTAGAATGCTCTTTATCTAGTTTATGGAATGTTTACCCGCTAGATCCACTCTGAGTCGATCCTAAGAACTTACATTGGTATCGGATGGCCGAATCTAGTGAATAGATCTAGCCGGGGAAGAGAGAGGACTCGATTAGGGTTATAAACCCTAACCCTAGAGAAAGGATGGTGAGGAGAGAGCACCTACCCAGGCTCTTGCGCCGCCGTAGTGACCGTCGTCGCGCGGGAAGACCCTTTAGCCACTGGCTCGCCGGTGCTCCACTGCGCCGCGCGCACGAGTTCGGGAACCGCCGCTAGACCGCTCGACGATGGCGCGCGCGCGCACTGTCGAGGGGACCGGCAGCGGCGCTGCCATCTTCTCCGGTCACATGGCGCTAAGAGAGAGAAGAGGAGTGAGAGAAGCGCCGGTTGCCACGGCGTAGAGAGAGAAAGGGGAGGGGAGAATGAACTAGGGTTTTCGAGGGAGTCGGCCGCGCGCCATTTTGATCTGGCGAGAATGCCGGCTGGCCGTCCGATCTAGATGGACGGCCAGCGACGCCTGGGCTAGCATTTGGCCCAGGCGGGAAGTAGCTTTCCCGGCCCAGGCCTAGGTTGCGGCCTGGGACGCGTGGCACCCATAGCGTGTAGTGGGCCGCGGGCCACTTTCTCCTTTGGGCCGTCTGCACAGTGCCATTTTATTCTTTTTCAGAAGTATATTATGATTTCTTTGATGAATTTCACTAAAAAAATTGAAGGTTTAAATCTCTATTAAAATTTGAACCAAAGGGATAGTTTTTCAGAGAGTAGATGAGTACAGAGAAATGCTTCTGATCAAGAATTTTCCAATGTATTTTCATGTTTCCACTACTATGATTATATTAATCCTCTAATTAAATTGGACCAACAGGTAAATTTTAATTAGAGGAGTAGCTAGTTTTGTTTAAAAGTTAAATTATGATATTGTTATTTTTCTGACCAATGTTGATAATAACAATATTATAAGTTTGTTAATGAGTTTTTCTATGCATTAATTCCATTTCTGTCCAACAGTGATATAGAATTAACGTAGAAGAATGTTTTATTTATGATACTGCTGTTTTCTGACCAAAGTTGGTGATAGCAACATTATAATTATTATTTTTGAGTTTTATGTATTAGTTCTATTTCTGCCCAACGGTGATGTAGAATTAATGTAGAAGTATATTGTATGTTTTAATTTTGACCAACGCAAATTAAGGCATACAATTATTATGTTAAAGGTTTCTCACTTTCTCTGATTTTGTTTCTGGCTATAACCCAATGATGTTTATGTCGGCCATTCCGCCTCTCAATGGTAGCAACTATGGCATATGGCGAGAGAAGCTCGAAATGGCACTTGCACTGTCTGACAATGATCTAGCACTTACCTCACCATGTCCCATTGAACCTATGGACCAGGTGAGGAAAGAAAATGAGGCTGATGTAGCTTTCGCTACTCGGCGGCGTAAGCATGCAATAGTAATAATGAAGTACAACCTTGATCATGCGAAGTTGGATAGTTCGAACCACAAGTGTTTGATAGTGATCAAGAGTTCCATTGAGGATCCAATAAGGGGAGCAATACCAAAATGTACCACTGCTACTGAGTATCTCAAGAAGGTAGAGAGTCACTTTACTTGCTCTTCAAAGGCTTATGCGAGCACTCTTATTAAGAGGTTAGTCAAGGAGAAATACAATGGTGGAGGGATAAGAGAGCATATACTTAGAATGAGCAACACCTCATCCAACCTCAAGCCAATGGACATGGGGCTGAAGGATGAGTTCCTAGTTCACTTGATTTTTGCTTCTTTGCCCAAAGAATATGAGACTTTTGTTGTTAATTATAACTTACAGCCAGAAAAATGGGACATTGAGAAGCTCATTGCCATGTGTGTGCAAGAAGAGGAGAGGCTTAAGAGCTCACATGGTGACACCATCAACCATGTCAAGCACAACAAGAAGAACTTTAACTATCAGAATGCTACACCACAAGAGAAACCTCAGTAGGATAGTAGCTCTTCTAAGTTACAAGAAAAGGCCCCTCAGAATGATCACCATCAGAAATTCAATAATGTAAAAGTGGACAAGGATACCTGCAAATGGTGCAAGAAGAAGGGACACCACCAGAAGGATTGACCAGAGTTCCTAAAGCACCTGATGACAAAAGGTGAGGTCATTATAATATTTATAGATGAGTCCTTATATTTAAGTTATGCAAAATCTACTTGGTGGATTGATTCAGGTGCAACTATATTCATGTTGCAAATTCATTACAGGGATTCCATACGAGGAGGACCCTACAAAGAGGAGAAAGATAAATTAAGGTAGCAAATGGAGTCAAAGCTGAAGTTGAAGCCATTGGAGAACTTCCATTAGAATTAAATAATAGTTTTGTACTTAAGCTTACAAATATCCTTTATGTACCCTCTTTGCGTAGAAACTTAATAAGTGTTTCACGTTTAGACGATGATAGATTTGATTGCCATTTTGGTAATGGCCAATGTAAGGTTATGTTTAATAATAAGTGTGTTGGTCTTGCCTTCTGACAAGACGATGAAGAGAACTCATGTTGTATCATCAAAATTATGGCACTGTCGTTTGGGCCATATTTCAAGGGGGAGAATAGAACGACTCATGAAGAACTCTATTCTTTCGCCGTTAGAATTTTTAGATTTAGAACAATGCATTGATTACATTAAAGGAAAGTACGTCAAGAAAATAAAGAAAGATGCCAAACGAAGTGCAGGAAATTTAGAAATCATTCACACTGGTTCATTTCCTGTGAAAAGTATGGATGATTATGATTTATTTATAACGTTCATAGATGATTATTCTCGTTATGGCTACATTTATCCAATTAAGAAAAGATCAGAAGTATTGAATAAATTTAAGATATTTAAGGCTGAAGTAGAAAATCAACACAATTTAAAGATTAAGATAGTAAGATCTGACCGTGGGGGGAGTACTATGATCAACATACCCCATATGGCCAAGTTCCTAGACCTTTTGCAAGGTTTCTACATGAAAATGACTTGGTTGCCCAGTACTCAACACCGGGCGAGCCTCAGCAGAACGAAGTAGCTGAAATACGTAACCGTACATTAATGGATATGGTAAAAAGTATGATAAGTTACTCCACTTTACCGATGAGTTTGTGGATGGAGACTTTAAAAACCGATATTTATATTCTCAATCGAGTACCAAGCAAGTCGGTGCCCAAAATACCTTATGAGTTATGGACAGGAAGGGAACCCTAACTTAACCATTTACGTGTGTGGGGCTGTCTAGCGGAGGCTAAAGTATTTAACCCAAACATTGGGAAGCTAGACTCTAAGACAGTCAGTTGTCATTTCATTGGTTATCCAGATAAGTCAAAAGGTTATCGTTTCTATTGTCATCACAGACATACGAAGTTTGTAGAAACAAGACACACTGTGTTCTTGGACGATGAAATGGTAAGGGGGAGCATGGTAGTACGGGAAATTAACTTAGAGGTGAAGCGGGTACACGTGCCCACTCTGATGATTCAGGAGCCATTTTTCTCGCTACCAGTTGTTGCTGTACCAACAATGCAGGATATTGTAGTAATAGCACCTGTTGTTAGTTCTCCCGTGGCGATAATAAATGAACATGGAGAACTTGTCCTTCAAGAACCTATAGAGCCTGTTGTCACATATGAAGAAAAGCAACAACAACCCCATATGGATCGAGTGCCAACAAATGAGGCTCTCAGAAGGTCTCAAAGAGCCAGAAAATCGGCTATTCCTGATGACTACGAAGTCCATGTTAGTGAACAATACGTTAGTGAAGAATTTCAAATGGAGGGTGATCCCACCTCATTTGAAGAAGCCATGAGAACTACTCACTCGTCGAAGTGGCTTGGAGCCATGCAAGATGAAATGAGATCAATGAGCACCAACGATGTATGGGAATTAGAAAAAAATCCTAAAGGAGCTAAGACAGTATGCTGCAAATGGGTCTACAAAACAAAATATGACTCCAAAAGAAATATGGAAAGATTTAAAGCGCGACTTGCGGCTAAAAGCTTCATGCAATGAGAAGGAATAGATTATAATAAGATATTTTTACCAGTCTCATGTAAAAACTCTTTTAAAATCATAATGTCATTAGTGGCTCATTACAATTTAGAATTACATCAGATGGATGTTAAGACGGCTTTCCTCAACGGAGATTTGGATAAAAATATTTACATGGCACAACCAAAAGGTTTTGTCGTGAAAGGAAAAGAAAGTATGGGATGCCGCATGAAGAAATTCATTTACGGATTAAAACAAGCTTCTAGACAGTGGTACTTAAAGTTTGATGGAATAATAAAGAAGTTTGGGTTTAAAGAGAATGTGGAGGATAATTGCATTTATACAAAGTTCAAGAATGGGAAATTTATTTTTCTAATCCAGTATGTCGATGACATCTTACTCGCTAGTAGTGATGTTAATCTACTATGGTAGATGAAGAAGTTCTTGTCCTCAAGTTTTGATATGAAAGATTTGAGCGAAGCTTCTTTCGTTCTAGGAATAGAGATTCACCGAGATAGAAGAAAGGGGTTTTAGGATTATCGCAAAAGACATACTTAGAAAAGGTCGTAAAGAAATATAGTATGCATGCATGCAAGCCTTCACTTGCTCCCATAGTCAAGGGCGATAGTTTTGGGGAATTCCAATGTCCCAGGAACCAATATGAGATTGATCGAATGAAAGCAGTTCCATATGCTTCAGCTGTAGGAAGCTTACAATATGCTCAAGTATGTACACGCCCTGACTTAGCTTTTGTTATCGGGATACTTGGCAGATATCAGAGTAGTCTAAGAATAGAACAATGCAGAATGGTAAAGAAAGCCTTGCGTTATGTGCAAGGCACAAAAGGCCTCATGATAACATACAGAAAATCTGATTGCCTACATATACAAGGGTATTCAGATATGGATTTTGCGGGAGATGTAGATGATAGAAAGTCCACATCAGGCTATATATTTACTCTCGTAGAAGGAGCTATATTGTGGAAAAGCTACAAGCAAACTGTTACTGCATCGTCCACGATGTATGCCGAGTTTGTAGCATGTTATGAGGCCACAGGGCAGGTGAATTGGCTAAAGAAATTTATGCCCAGGTTGAAAGTGGTCGATGACATTCATAGGCCACTCAAGTTGTACTGCGACAATGAGCCAGCAGTGTGTTATACTCACAACAATAAGTCAAGTGGTGCTGCCAAACATATTGATATAAAGTTTTATGCTGTGAAAGACAAAGTCCAGGATCATTCTATTAGTCTCGAGCATTTAAGTACAAAGAAAATGTTTGCGGATCTGCTTACAAAAGGATTACCGCCCAATGTGTTCAGAGAACACTTAGCCGGCATGGGTTTACGAGAAAGCCTATGATCCCTGGACAATAAGGGCCCAGTTAAGAATCTATTTCAAAAATAGAGAGGTGTATTGTAGCTGTTAATCTAATGGTACTAGCTGTTATGACGAGGCACATTCTATACACTAATATGAGATAAAACGGGAAAAAGAAATAAGAATTTAAGCTTAAGTTGCAAAGTGAGATCAAGGGGAAGAATGTTAGATTGATCTCCACCGAGTCTTGATCCGCGCCCTGATCGGGGGCGCCCACGGCCAGTTTATGGTTGGTGGACCTGTGTTGCGCAGCGCTATAAAGAGGAGGTGGGGGCTGGGGCTCGCGTTACGAGGTTCACCGCAGCCGCCACAACCCCACCTACAACCCTAACCGATTAAGGAGGCGTTGAAGGCGACGGGAAGCGCCACCGCCTCGCCGCCGCCTCTACACCGACCCCGTCATCCACGTACACCGACGACCTCGCCGCTGACGCAATGGCCTGCTGCTCCTCCAAGCTCGATGGTCAGGTACTTCTACTCCTCTCTCTATTTCTCTCTATGTTCTAGAATGCTCTTTATCTAGTTTATGGAATGTTTAGATCCACTCCTAGTCGATCCTAAGAACTTACACAACTATGTGGGCACAACTCAACTATTTAAGTTGGCCTTATACCTAAAGTAACAATGTGGGACTAAAGTCCCTCACTATACCGGAGAGCTCGTGGCTATATATATATCCCTTGTGGATATAAAGCCCAAATTTATATCCTTTACTTTATCTAAAAAAAGAAAATAGGAATTTACCGCCGGTAATTGTTAATTAAGAGCAGTGGCACGAAGTTGTTTTACCCACTTTCATATCTTTTGTTACCTTTCTTGTTCAGCTTTGCCGTACCATTTCCGTGTTGGTTGCGGCCTAAAACGCAGGCAAATTTTAAACAAACGATCCGTACATTTGGAGTTTTCCTTCTTTTTCAAAAGTCGTACTCATAATAACGATGACAATATAGCGACGATGGTGTGTGGTTCGCGTACACTCTATGAACGCAGGCAATTTTTAAACAAACGATCCGCACGTGCTGCTGCTGCTGCTTCACACTCCAACGGGAAGCTAACTTCCTAGAAAGCTACGCACCGTGTGGCCAGCCGCGCATACCTTGCGTGGCAAGGCACGTCTGCACCGAAGCCGCGCATACGTTGCGTGGTCGTCGTCGTCTACATACACCGAAGTCAGCAGAGTAACGATGGCGACTGCCGGCGTTTTGGTATGTAGCCGATGACTTTGACTTAGTCTGGCTCCGCGAGCGCGTCCGGTACGTCCAGCAATATAAGGCCTGTTCGATATACATTGTTTCCGGCAGCTGCCAATAAAGCCTACCGAACAGGCTGATCATAGTCCTGCTTCCTTCTCTCGGTAGTAATCGTGTTGTTGAGCGTTGACATACACAACATGGGTGATCTTGGTCCTGGTGGCATCGTTGGCATCGCGATAGCCGGGATGGTGTTACTGGTAGTCATAGCGATGATCCAAAGGTTCGTGTGTGGCTACCGCGGAGGCGGAGGCAGGCATGGAGGAGGAGGTGGTCAACATGGTGGTATGGATGGCGGTGGCGGCGGTTCAATCGAAGACGGTGGAGGCGGCGACGGGGGTGGCTGGTTCGGCGGTGGTGGCGATGGTGGTGGTGGTGGCGGCGGCGGCGGTGGTGGCGATGGTGGTGGTGGTGGCGGCGGCGGCGGTGGTGGCGATGGTGGTGGTGGTGGTGGTGGCGGCGGTGGTGGTGGCGGTGCTTGCTAGAGAGATCCTATTGACTATGTGTATATATGTCTGCTAGATCATAGGTACACGGCTCTCATTTTTAATATCATGGGACCCTTCCTGTCCGTGATTATTAATTTTCGTTCATTAGTTAATTGTTAATTGGTCGTCTGGTTTTATTAGATTTATGTAATACAAAAATTACGAGTTTGTACTCTAGTATGGTTGGTTCACATGGTTCAATGCTTGATTCCTCTACTCGTTTTATCAAGTGTTGCCGTGGTGCCAATCTAGTATCTACTATATGTTGTGCTATATCGAAATATAGGAGACCCACACTTGTACATTTATCTACAATCTCAACAAATCACGCCACCACCTAGGGTTCACTTCTCTCTAGCTTCTTCGATGTAACAACAAAGACCATTTCGTCTCTTCTCTCCCTGGTGTTGTACGGCGGCACCTAATCTCTCCTTCTTGCATGTGAACTGACTATGTTTGGTTAAGCTGTGGCTGTGGGAGAAAGCTGCTGTGGGCTGTGAGCTGTGGGAAAGCTGCTGTGGGCTGTGAGCTGTAGAAAAGCTGAAAGCTGTTTGGTTAAACAAGTATAAAATATACCTTCTATCTTTATCTCTCTTGAAACAACTATGGAAGAGCTTTTTATTCCACCAATTTCGAAAAGCAGAAAGCCAAAAGCCAAAAGCAGGGTCAAACCAGCTTTCAAAAATGTACTACGGAAAAGCAGCTGCTTCTGAAAAAGCAGCCTCCAAAAGCAGCCCCTTTGGTTGAGTTTTTGGCTTTTGGGGCCAAAAGCCAAAGCCAAAAACCCAACCAAACGGACCCTAAGAATTGATCTAAAGCTACCACACACGAGCAAATAAACAGGCACTCATCACGAGCTCCTCCATTAGCAGTGTGAGTAATTGCATCACAAAATCGATCGTCCAGGACTTGTATCGATTAAGGCTGGATAACGAGCCGGCTCGGCTCGTTTGGGCTCGGCTCGTTCTGGCTCGTTAAGATAACGAGCTAGCTCGGCTCGGCTCGTTATCCTAACGAGCCAGAAAGCCAGCTCGGCTCGGCTCGTTAAAAGCTCGAGCTGGCTCGTTAAGCTCACGAGCCAGGTATAAAAAATACACAAAATATAATATTTGTATTTATCTAAAGTTTGAGAATAATAATAATACAAAAGAAATGCATCTAGACCAGTTACCAGTCAATTTATAGGGTCTAGGCTAGTTACCAGTCAATTGTAAAGCGCAAGACATGAAGTAATACAAAAACTAATACAAGTTTTGATACTTTTTTTCCTGAAAGTTTGGCTCGTTTAGCTCGCGAGCGGCTCGCGAGCTGGCTCGAGTTGGCTCGTTATAACTAACGAGCTAAAATCTTGGCTCGGCTCGGCTCGTTATCATAACGAGCCGAGTTGAGCCAGTCACGAGCCGAGCGAGCTAACGAGCTTCGAGTTTTTCGTCCAGCCTTAGTATCGATGATCGAGAGGTGGCTGGACGCGGGGCCAGTGCGACAGGGCCAGGCGCGGGCTGTGCATGCTCGCACTGCACTGGAGTTTTGCTGCGCATGGCTGCAACTCGCAGCAGCGCTTGGCTGGCTCGCACTCGCAACTAGCAAATCGCGCTCGCGTTTCTCCATCCGCCAACCTGCGTGTGGCTGCAAGCGTGTGCAAACAACGCGTCCGGTTCCTGAGTTGATGGTTCATGTGACACTTTTGCTTTTTGTAGCGCAAGCCCAACCAGCGTGTATTCGTATGCAAATGCAGAGCTGCACAAGCTTTTGAAAGGATCAAATTATTGGATTTATGCCCAATAGTCAAAAGGCGATGTGGTCATGCAGCTGGCCCATTAGTATTTCTATAAATGCTAATGATCCGGTCAGAGGGTGATTAACCCTAATCCAGAGAGGCACCTGCGCACGCCGCGCCGCCTGTTGCTGCTTGCGTGAGGCCACTGCCGAGAGAGGGGCAGCGTTGTTTCAACGCGTTCCCTGTTGCAGTCCGCGTGCGTCATCCAGCGCTAGCACGCTGCGTCGCCGTCATTCTCCGCTCCGTACGTGTGTGGACGTCTATAGAGGTACTGCTGCGTTGCGTACTACGTCGTCGTATGGTACGACTACTTCCTCGACATCTACTGTATCGACTATGCACGTTCCGCGAAGTCTTTGCGCGTTAGGAAGGTATATATATATATATCTAAATAGGAGACCCACACTAGTAGATTAATCTGCAATCTCATCCAGTCACGTCACCACCTAGGGTCCACTTCTCTCTACCTTCTTCGATGCAACAAAGACAATTTCGTCTCTTCTCTTCTTGGTGTTGTACCTGCCGGCACCTATTCTCCTTCTAGCATGTGAACGGACTAAAAACTGATCCAAATTGCTACCGCACACGAGCAAATAAACAGGCACTCATCACGAGCTCCTCCATTAGTAGTGTGAGTAATTGCATCACAAAATCGTCAAGGACCTGAACAGTCTATTGGTCAGATTTATAAGCTACACACAGTAAAAGTCTGCAACCGTCAGCGCTGGCTTCAGTGGGATCCAGGTGTGGTTTAGCGCTGGCTACACACAGAGCATGTTTGGTTGAGCTTTAGCTTGTGAAAAATTTTGAGCTGTGGAAGCTTAGGTCATGGGCTGTGAGAAAGTTCAGAGCCATTTGGTTGAACAGTCGTGGCTTCTTGGAAAAACTGCTACATGGGCGGACCCACAGTTGTGCCCGGGTATTCCCCGGCATACCCTACATTTTCGGAAAAAAATTAGTAGTTTGTAGAGGTATATACATGTATAGTATAGTTAAAGTCTTAAATTGCTATTCCTTGCTATTTTTTTGGCCCTGATTCGTGTCATACGCAAAGAAGCCCACAGACCACACCCGACCGGATGGCTCACCTGGCCTTCCCACTCCCCAATCCCCATCTGCTAAAAAAAATCGGCAGTGCTAGCGCCCGGACGTCCGGACGGATGCGCATCCGGACGCCCGAACCTACACTCCGTTTTGCATGCCCACATGGGGCCCACGCCCGTCCGAAAGTCACCCGCGCCTCCTGACCCCACACAGAGACCGCCCGTGCCTCTTCTACTTCCCCCGACCGGACACCTGCTACGGCAGGTGGGTCCACAGCAAGCAACACCCGATCTACTTTTGAAACATCCAAATGAAACATTTACAACATATGTTTAAAGGCAGATGAAACACTTAAAACATTTGTCTGAAACACTTGGAAAACACCTAGAAAACACTTGAAAATTCATTGCAAAAGCATATGCAATACCAAGATAAAACACTTGTAACATAAGTATGAAACATATGCAATATCCAAATAAACACTGAAAGGATCAAGATGCCCAAGAGGGGGGGGGGGTTGAATTGGGATTCTCTAAAAATTCTTGCAATAATTAAACCCTACACTTAGCTAAGCCTGGGCATTCGGGTTACCCGATTTTTTCGGGTCGGGTAATTCGGGTAATTCAAAATTCGGGTAATAAAAATTGCTACCCGATATTACCCCCGAAAAAACACTACCCGCAAATTCGGGTACCCGATAATTCGGGTTCGGGTTCGGGTATTACCCGATATACCCAAATTTACAGAAAACAACAAACTACACTAAATTTCAGTAGCGATCTATACATAATTTCAGCAACAATTTGTATAGAATTTCAATAGAAATTTGTAGAGAATAATATATTACAGTCACTCATTCAAATAGAGAGAATTATATTCTAATAAAGTGATAAGTTAAATGGTTCAGCTAACAACACATGATGAATACAAAGACAAAACAAATCTTTGGGTAGTTCGGGTAGTTTGGGTACCGGGGGATATTACCCGAATTACCCAAACTAATTTCGGGTAATCAAAATCGCTATCCGAATTTGGGATCGGGTACCTCGGGTTCGGGTAATTCGGGTCCAGGTAATGGGTATCGGGTATTTTGCCCAGGCTTACACTTAGCCCAATCACCCCTAGTGCCTAAGAGTGTGTTCTATATGCTAATCGCACAAAGAGTTTTGCAACCTAGTTCCAATCCTACTCTAGCATGGCAATTCTATGAATGTAAATACATGAAATGAATTGCTCAAAGTAAATGCGTAAAGTAAAGAGAAGGAATGGACTCGACGATGTTTTGCCGAGGTATCGGAGAGTCGGCACTCCCCACTAGTCCTCGTTGGAGCACCCGCGCAAGGGTATCACTCCCCCTTGATCCGCGCAAGGATCAAGTGCTCTCTACGGGCTGATTCTTCGCCACTCCGGCACGGTGAATCGCCCACAACCGCTCACAACATGAGTTAGGTCATCCACAAGCTCCACCGGATGATCACCAAACTCCCAAACACCACCAAACCGTCTAGGTGATGCCGATCACCAAGTGTAACAAGCACAAACTCTCACTTGAGCTAACCAAGTCTAATGAGATCGGTGGATGCACACTTGCTACTCCCTAGACACTAATGAGGTTCCTAATCTTGGATTATCAAATCACAATCCCTCACTAGGCACTTGCTCTCACAAGAACTCCAATGGTTGCCTCAGCTGATCAAATGAGCAAGAGAGGTGTATTGGAGGAGTTGGGGGTGTATTTATAACCCCCACCAACCAACACACCCGTTGGAGTTCGGGTTGACTTTTTAGTATGCACCGGACGCGTCCGGTGCGTTTGCAACGGCTAGTTGACGTCAGCCAATGGCTAGTTGACCGGACCCTGACAGCGTCCGGTCAGTACTGACTGGACGCGTCCAGTCCGAGAAAGGCCCTGAAAAACCTTCTCTGAGTTGGACCGGACGCGCTGCACAGCAGCGTCCGGTCCATCGTCCGGTGCCAGGGGGTTACCAAACCCTAGGCCCTGTGGACGCACCGGACGCGACGGTGTTAGCGTCCGGTCCATACAAACATCTCTGCGCTGCCCAACACCTGACCGGACGCGTCCGGTCCCACCGGGGGGGGGGGGGGCAGCGTCCGGTGCACCCTAGCTGTCCCCAACACTGACCGGACGCGTCCGGTGCCAGGGGGGCATCGTCCGGTGCTGCTAGAACATTCTCAAACACTTCCAATTCACAACACTTTGTGAATGAAGTTGATTCCAAACGACCTTTGGGCTAACCCTGAGCTACCTAGTGCTAAGTTTGACAAGTGTGTACCACACCTAAACCATTAGACTCACCTAGGTCAAGCTACTATTTCATACCCCCCTTTATAGTACGGCCAAAGGAAAAACAAAGCCCTAAACTAATCTAAGTGTCCCTCCAACACCAATCGACACTTAGAACTAGCCATTCTTAGCCTTGTTGTCCATCCTTTCAAAACCGAAACGATGTCCATCGATAGGGGCATGAAATCCATTGATTGCCCAAACAATCACCATTATCATGACCTAACTCAAATGGTTTCTGCAAAACACACGTTAGTCACAATAGGTTTCATACGGCATTTTATACATAAATGTTAACATGATTAATTGCTAATATAAATGTGTTTCTAAATTATAAGTTGTTTAGTTTAAACATGTTGCATATGTCATAAACTCGTTTATATGCTCTTACATGTTTATTTCTTTTGCAAAGATAAAGTTTAACTTGTTTAATAGATTATGTGATAACATTTTAAAATAAAATATGATTAGCTTTAACTCAGTTTTTAAGTTTAAATATACTAATCTGAATTAATAAATTTCTTATGGTTTTGCTTAACTAAAATAAATCAAGCTTGTAGTTGTCTCTTTTATAATATAGTAAAACTCCCGGTAGTCGTTTCTTTTTAATGGTAGTTCCGTTTTGGGCGTCTCTTGCGTTCTTGTGACCGTAGCAACTAGCTCTCTTTTAGTATGTTGTTTTGTATCATGTGGTGTATTGTTCTTAGTTGCTTAAATATTTTCCTATGCGAGGTGCTTGCTACGAGTAGAACATAACCGTTTGTGGCGCTGAAGATCAGAAGATGATGACCAGAAGCAAAGTATGAGAAAGTTTGAGCAAGAGTACAAGTCAAGTATAGTATGAGGCTCTCCTTGACACATAATAATTATAATGTCACTATGTTCATGCTGCATGTGTCGAATATGATTAGCCCTAAAGGATATTTCTAGTATTTGTTATCTTGATCCTTGATACCTATGGTTCATGCATATGGGTAGTTTTGCTAGTTGCTCTACTTAATGAAGAAGCTCCTTAATATTGACTAATGACATATGCGATAATGTTTAAAATGTGCTTTTCAGCAACTTGGAATTAGGGGGGCTAGAGCATTGTTTTTATGGTGCTCTAGATTTCTCTCCCTAAGGACTTATCTGTAAGCAAAACCCAACACTTACAATACAACCATGAGTGCTTCTTGGCTATGGCTTTAGTTCAGTAGGAGGACCTTTTCTAGCTTGTTAGTAGTTACGAGACGGGTATAGGACAACATCTGTTCCTATGTGTATAGCCGCGAAGGAATTGTGCATTCGAAAGAGGGTTTCCTATATTTACATGCCATCGAAACCTAGCGGCTACTAATTTGTTAGACGAACCTTTGAAAGACTTCATAGTGAACCCTGCCGACCTTCCTTGGAAGTGGGTCAAGAGGCTAGCTACCTCGGGCAAAAGGGCAACACGGCTCATGGGTAAAGGTGTACAACCTCTGCAGAGTGTTAAAAACTGTTATAACAGTCATGCTCACGGTCACGAGCGGCTTGGAAAACTGACGTAATTATTGGTTCTTATTGTTGTTTTATGATGTTGATGCTCATGTTTAATCATTATTGCCATTGCTTATGATCATGGGGATGGCTGGCGAGCGGTTTAGGGGAGCTGGCGGCGGTATGTGGGAGCTCGCGGGGGAACGGAAGAAGGAGGTCGCTGGCGGCGGGTCGGTGGGAGATGGTGGAGGCGGGGGCGAGGGCGTGGGGCAGCGTCGCCGAATCTGGTGCCAGGCGGGGTGACGAGGCGGCGGCGGAGGCCACACCGTGGGCGGGGAGGCGACGCCGGAGGTTGGGGAGGAGGCGGGGTGGGGAAGAAGAAGAGGACAAGGGAGAGAGAGTGTGCGCAGGCGGCCAGTAGTGCGGCCCTGTATAGTATACCCACCCCCAGGTCGCACAAATCTCGAGAACCAACATCAACGGCAGCAAAACTGCCTCCCCCTAAGTGGACTGGAAAAACAGCACTTTTACAGATGCCATGAAAGAGAGATCCTATCAGCAGCGACTAGGCTGGTATGCTTGGGCTCTAGTGGTCACCGGCTCACCGCTCACTAGTCAGCGTTGTGTGCTTTCGCTTTGACCAACCTGCATGCTCCGAGACGTTTGTCATTTGCGCAACGTGGAGGCCATTGGGCTGTGGCGTAGAGAATCCAAACGGAGCATAATTGTTGGGAGATTTGGGGCCCACCTATGTGCCACGTGCACCTCGTAGCGTAGTCTTACGGGCAAGTGCGCCCGTCCGCTGCGGTGACTGACTCAGTCTGTGAGCGCGTCGCCGCTCGGCCGCTAGCAGCGCAGCGAGCACCTTCGTTTTCATGGCTGGCCCAGGGCGATGTTCTTCTGATCAATATGCAAGGAACATGGGTTACATGGACATGGATGCCACAAGCAAGTTCAGCGAGCACCTCCATAGGCGACCGATTCAATTCAACGTTCTTCGGATCAATGCAAAGGAACACGAACACGGATGGGGAATCCGTACATCCTCTAGCTACCTAGCTACTACGTACTTACTTCGCCGGATTGACCACCACCACTTCCGGCAGGTCGGTCTCGAACGCCCTCACGAGGTTGCCCAAGAACTTGCGGGTGACTCCGGTGAGGTTGGCCACCTTCTGCCTGTACGCCCTGAACGCCTCGGCGGCAACAACGGCCGCGGCCTCCTGCTTGCCGCCGCCGGTGCCGAAGAGGTCCTTCCTCTCGAGCTCGGCGGCGGCGTGCAGGCACTCGAGCCACCGGTTGGCCTGGTTCTGCAGGTCGTCGAACAGCCCGCGCTTGGCCGCGTCGCGCTCCGGGTCCAGGAAATAGCCGTACGCGTGCGCCCACCGCAGGACGCGCCGCCCGTCGGCCACCTGCCGGTACGCCTCGGCCACGAACCCGAGCTCCGTGGCCGGGACGTCCGCCGCCTTCGCCATCCGCTCCAGCTCCCCGCGCTCCAGCGCCGCCGTGTCCCGCGCCACGCTCTCCAGCGCCGCCCGGTTCGACGCCCACCGCTCGTAGTGGTACAGGTACCGCTCCAGCGATGCCCTGGCGCGCCGCCGCTTCAACCGCTCCTCCTCGGCGGTGGCGGTGCTCGCCGCCGCCGCGGCCATGTCGTCGTCGGCGTCGGCGCCGGAGCGCCGCGGGCGGCTGTCGTTGCAGGCGTAGTGGTTCTCCCCTCCCGCCGGCTGCAGGCAGAGCCAGCAGAAGTGGTGGCCGCAGGGCGGCGAGCAGCGCATGTGGTTGCAGCCCTGGTTCTTCTCGATGGGCCGCGCGCACTTGGGGCACGCCTTGGTGTGCGCCACCACCCAGTTGGCCGTCTCCGCTGAGTCGGAGCTGTTCTTGACCAGCCACGCGCGCACCGTGCCGCACGACACCGGCCGGTGTGCCTCCTCGCCGCACGCCCAGCAGACCCCGTGCCCGCAGTCGCAGAACACGTCCGCGTCCGCCGCCGCGTCGCCGCCTAGGAACTCCAGGGCGCGGGCGCACCCGGGGCTGCCGCACCACCGCACCTTCCCGCCGCTCTCCTCCACGAACGACCGGAGCCAAAACCGCGCGTACCGGGCCCCATCGTCCGCGCTCCCCGCCGACTCCGCCGCCAGCACGTCGTCGACGAGCTCCCGGACGACAGGAGCAGAGCAGGACGGGTCCGGGCACCGCAGCGACAGGCACCGCGGGCCGTCGCCCACCGCGGCGCGGACGTACCCGCGCCAGCACCCGTCGCAGTAGTAGTGGGAGCACCCCGCCGACGCCGTCCGCCCCGCGGGGTGCTCGTCGAAGCAGATGCCGCAGACGCCCGGCCCCGCGCGGCGCGCCGCGGGGACGAGCTGGTCTGGGGGCAGGCCGACGGCGCCGCGCACGCGCGGGTCGTCCGTGAACCACTCCTCCTGGACCCGCCCGACGCGCCACTTGAAGTGGCGCAGCAGGACGGCCGCGAAGCCCGGCGGGATGGACAGCACCTCGGCGACCTTGGCCGTGTCCGCTTCTTGCCGCGCGCGGATGTCCTCCTCGGTTAGAACGACGTACCTCTGCTCCGTGGCGCACGCCGCCGCGGCGTCGTCCTGTGCCTGCTCGGCTCCTTCTTCACCGTCGTCGTACTCGTAGATGTAATCCTCCTCGCCGGGGCCATCGTCGTACTCGTACATGTAATCCTCCTCGCCGGCGCCGGTGCCATCGCCGCTCTCTCCGTCGCGGCGGCGGCCGGAGCTAGGGGCGCCTTCGCATATCTTTCTGTGGCGGATCGTCTCGCCCTTGTCGTCGTCATCGTCGTCCGCGAAGATGCTGGCGTTTCGGGACCTCTTGTTGCAGCCGCCGTCGCCGTGGCGGTCGCTGCCCATGCCGCGCCGCCGGGCGGAGATTTCTTGGGTGGGGGCTTTTGGACTAACCGCGTTCCGTTGGCATGTAGCGGTATCGTAGTAGTTCCTCAGGTTTTTTTCCGACGCGCTTTGGCTTTCCTAGGAATTGGTTTTATAATGTAAAAAAAATATATCCTAACGAGTTACTACTAGGATTTGATGTCTGTCCTACTCCCGTACGTACTCTCTCCGTCTCCAGAGCAGAGCCTGTTCGTTCGGTAGGGCTTTCTAAACGATCGTCAGCACGTTCGTTTTGACCGTGGTTGGTTTATCGTCAAACAATCATACAATTTTTAGTTAGAATAGATAGTACAACATTTATATTTTAAAATAAATTTATTACGAAAGTATATTCAATTATATATTATAAATATTAATATATTTTATATATAATTAGTCAAAGTTAAAAAATATTGATTTTTTGGACGACTTTTATTTATGACGGAGGGAGCATACGATACAATTCGATGAAATGGAATTTCCTTGTATGTAAAGAAAATATCGAAACTTAGCTCTTAAGTAAAAAATGTTGCATGCATTAAGGGCTCTGTTCGGCAGAACTTATTGCTGCTGCGGTTGATTTATAGGGCTAACTTATTGTGAGAGAAAAATACTATTCTATGGCTAAAAAAAGTATGACTGATTTTCGCTTATAAGATCAAACGAACGGTATTAAAACAGCTGGCCGCACACGCTGTTGCGGTTTGTGCCCGCGTCCACAAGACAGCCGTTCGTTCACATCCCTTTTTAATACCCATTAATTTTAGAGAGATGCTATATTCGAGGAGCCTCAATATTTATGTTTTTATGTAACAAATTTATATAGACAACTAGTACAAGTAAAAGAATAATGTACAATATATATAGTTTATAATTTTTAAAACTAAACTATGATAAAATTGTATGTTGCTTAAATAGCAATAAAAAAATCAGATATCCGAGATATGAAAAGAGTGATAATTTTATAGATCATATCTGTAACTGTAACGGAAGTAGTACAAAATCTTTTGGAAATGCTACGGTGTTTCATTATAATTTTTTTAAAAATAAAGGAAGTACTCCTCCGTCCCTGAAAAATACATATATGATATCCGTGTCTGTTAAAATAGTTTAAGTTGACCAAGTTTAAAATAAATAATATTCATATTTATGTCTCTAAATTAATTTATTACGAAAATATATTTATAGTTCATCTAATAATATTTTATATTATAAATATTAATATTTTTCTTAAAACTTTGGTCAAATATGAAAAAGCATTTTATTCTCGAAGCGTGACAACTGCGGGTTTTTTTTACGAAGGAAGTACTACTCTACAATATTTTACTAATAGTGATCTCACAGATGGAGAAGAGAAAAAGCTGTTGACGCCGTTATCAGCACTTGACTCTACTAATAGTCGTCAATCGTATCTTGTATGGATACGGTCGTTGTTGCTGACGGATGAAACATGATGACTCACTAGTCACTATCATCAAAGCTGATACAGATCCTACGGCCAAACCAAGCTATCCTACACATGACATGGCACGCTTCGAGTCTATACGAATCATAGGATTTACCAGAACGTGGTAAACGTTAGTACTGCAATTTCGTCCCAAAATGATATATATAATCATTCTATGTCAGAAACGTACTTAAGTTTAACTAAATTTATTATAGAAAAATATATTAGCATTTATTAAAAAAAAACTCAGGTTGCGGAGGCAGACACACCCCGAGCTTTTTTAAGCTTAAGGTAGAAGACTCTCACCTCAGCACCCATGTCCCGCCCGCACACAGGGGCTTGTTATCCGGTGAGTGGGCCGATCCTTTTACCTATGCTTTGGAAACGCGGAACAGTCGAGGCGATTTTTTTAAAACCTCTGACCCCGAGATCGTCGCCGAGGGGGTTCAAACCCAGGTCGGCAGGGTGGGAGCCGGACTTCCTCTCCGTCTGAACTAGGAGCCATTCCCATATACTGTTATTATATGATAAATGTAATGGTACTTAGAGCATCTCCAACAGTATCTAAAAAAATACTCCTAAAAATAGGTTTTCCAACCTTTCCAAAATATATTGGGAGACATAAAAAAGCTGCAACTCCAACAGTTTCCAAAATCTCACGCATAAAAGATAAAAGGTAATCTTACATCAAAAATCCTAAACTATTTCTAAATAACACTAACCATCTTTATACTTTATTTCTCTATTGTACATTTATATCAGGAACCCCATCCTATTTTTTTTTCTTCCCCACGTCCTTTCACCTCCAAATTGCCGCGACGATACGCGCGCGTAACTTTACGCGCACCGGGGTGGTTTTTTTTCAAGTGCCAAAAGATTGGGAGGTGGGTTTGGGTGTCGTTGGAGATGAGTTTTTTTTCAATCTTGCAAAATTCCTAGATTGGGAGACTGTCTTGTGTACTCTTGAAGATACTCTTATTTGGTACTATAAATATGTATTATATATATATATATATATATATATATTTGATTAAAATAACTTAACTGACTTCCAGAAAAAGAGAGTCGTATCTCCCTTTGTCGACCAAGGTAGGAGTAGTAGATAGTAGACGATATTTGATTATATATTAGTTATTAAAAGTTTCCTCTTTGGAATTCGATTCCGTAGAAACCCCTTTTACCAATCTATATATATGTGGGGAACTGGATTCCTGGGAATTCCTTTTCTAGTTATATATAGGCCGCTTGTACACGGCCATGGCGCTATCACAACATCACCATCACCATCGTTCAACATGCATATGCATGTACGCGCTTCAAGCCGGCGACACAAACACAGTGGGCCACCAGCATCACTTCCGCGATCTTGCAGATCAAAGTACGTGCAGCCGCAGCACGCAGCGCACACATGTACGCACGCCAAGCACAAAAGATATATGCTGTTTGTTCTTATCACAAAAATAAGACATCGTTTTGTGAAGAAATATAGAATTAACTTTGCTAGTAGGCTAGTAGCAATAATCTTTACCCCCCAAGGATGAACCCATTGCATTATTAAGTACACCTTGAATGAAGGACATAAAAGCCGTGTAATTTGACTTGATATATATATGTCGTTTGGGAATCACAGAACCTTTGGGATTCATGCAGGAAACCCCTTTGGAAGTTAAGAATTTATGGAGGTTATATGAAATCTAGCACATTTAAGGAAAAAATCTACTTAAACCCCAAACTATTGGTGATTGTCTATTTTACCCCCTACACCTATAAAATCAAGTGTTCTACCTATTAACACTACCAGACTTAGTGGCTTTGCCGCCGAGTGCCCGACACTCGGCAAAGTTCGAACCGAAAAAAAACCCGAAAAAATGGAAAAAAATGGAAAAAAAATTTTAATCGGTGGAGGCCCCCACCGGCCAGCGCCTGCCCATCTCCGGCATTTTTCGCGTAAAATTCGCAGCAACGCGGCCGACAGGATTCGAACCCGCGACCTCCCTCTGCGCGCAAACCTCCTCTACCACTACACCACACTGTCACTTGTGTCTAGATTCCGTTTTAGTTCCCAACATATTATACTAAACCGAGTGTAAATTGCTTGTTTGAGGCCCTAAACGAATTCAAATTAAAAAGTTGTAAACTACAAAGTTTCATAACTTTTCAAGATCTACACTTTTAGTTTAGGAAGTTTTTTCATCTGAGGTCGTTTACAAAATTTGAAATAAAAAAAGTTGTTTTTCCATCTACAATGTTTCATAACTTTTCGAGATCTACAGAGTTTATTTTGGTTGTTTTTCCATCTGAGGTCGTTTGAAAAGTTCGAATTTTAAATTTTTGAAATTCAAACACAGTTTTGCATGACAAGATGATTTCAAATCAAAAAGTTGCCAACTACAATGTTTCATAACTTTTTGAGATCTACAGAGTTTATTTTGGTTGTTTTTCCATCCGAGATCGTTTGAAAAGTTCGAATTTTAAATTTTTGAAATTCAAACACAGTTTTGTATGACAAGATGATTTCAAATCAAAAAGTTGCCAATTACAAAGTTTCATAACTTTTTGAGATATACAAAGTTTATTTTGGTTGTTTAGTCATCTGTTCATCCGACATGGTCGTTCTAACATTGTTCACAAATCTTATATCTCTCTCTTGTAGTTTCATAAACTACAAGAGAGATATGTTAGATTTGTGAACAAATTTACTTTCATTTTGTCATACGAAGAAAAGACCAAAACAAACATTGTACATCTTGATGAGTTATACAACTTTGTAGTTGAAAACTTTTTCATTTGAATTAATTTACTGCTTCAAAATGTGCTTTGAAATTTTCTTTGCCGAGTGTAAAAAAAACACTCGGCAAAGAACTTCTTTGCCGAGTGTTAAAAAAAACACTCGGCAAAGAAGCTTCTTTGCCGAGTGTCAAAAAAAAACACTCGGCAAAGAGCTTCTTTGCCGAGTGTCAAAAAAAACACTCGGCAAAGGAGTCTTTGCCGAGTGCCCGAAAAACAACACTCGGCAAACCACTTGGCACTCGGCAAAGAGCCAGTCTCCGGTAGTGTAAACTACTGAAAACCGTCTAAATAACCTCCTGAGGTGGTTTTAAAGCTGGTTTCGGTGACGTGGCATATTATGTCAGTGTTTACATGGTAGTGAGTGAGCAAACGGTAGAAAAAAACATCTACATAAACCCCTAACATGTCAAGGGTTAATTAGAAAAAAACATCTACATAACCCCACTAGCTATTACGAGATAGGGAGAAGCGTAAAGGAATTGTGAAAAGTAAAAAAAAAGATGGTTGGATCAGAAGAATAACCTTTTTCATTTTAATATTAAGTATAGATACAAATATATAGATTAAAAAATATGTATGTGCGTTGTAATAGAACATATAACTTGTGCATTGTTCTAATGCATTTTGGAATCAAACTCCATACTCGTCTTGGAATCAAACTTGGTAACGTTGTTGGAAGAGCAGGTGCTTTGAGTCTGAGTCACACGCGGGACAAGGGACGTGAGCCCATTATTGAAAGTTAAAAAAGGACGAAATAGTAGTTTCTCTCTTTAATATTAGATATAGTTAGAAATTGATTATAGATAGAGACAGTGCGAAATTAAAAATATAATCTTTTATTGTCACACCAAACCTAATATTTGTTGATGCGACTTATACAAATAGAAAGTAACTATAGTGACTTAGAGCATTTCTAGGAGTTTTGTAAAACAACTCCATATTTTGATTTTTAAGCAAAAAAAAAAAAAAAAAACGAAAAGAGTGTCCTCCAACAGTTTGGCAAAGAGCTCCTTGAAAATAAAAAGTTGTCATAAGTTTTCGTAGTCAAGAAAAACTGTATATCCGCTCTCCATCCGTTGTTTTCCTTGGAAGATCGAAGTAAATTGGATGAATGAGTAAATTAAGAAAATAAAAGATTCTAGACCAGAGAGCGCTAAGAAACAAAGAAACATTAAAAAAAAGGTTCCATTGAGTTCTCAATGCAAAAACGTTTAGGAAGCATTATAGGAGACCGCTGGAGAAGGGCAAAATTTAAGGTCGTTATTCCTAGCAATGCTCTTAGATATACAAATCCACCACAATCCTCCGATTAATTATTCAATAATTTACGCCTGTTTGGTACAGCTTATCTGGGAAGCGCTTCCCAGATAAGCTGCACAAATAGAGTAAAAGCGGGGTCAAAATAAGCTGGTCTGATCCAGCTTCTGCTTTTTAGTATAAATGGGAGCTGTGGGAATAAGCGTGGCCAGAATAAGCTGCTAAAAACGTGGCGTTTGACTGTTGATTTTAGCTTATTTTGGCCATAAGCAGCTTATAAGTTGTACCAAACAGGCACTTTATTAACTATAAAAGTTGTCCAAAAGGCAAAATTGTAGACATGAACCCTATGAGTCACTTTGAAGCTGCAAATAGTTGCATTTGCCACACTAGAAATCTTGTGCTTATGCAAAAATCTTCCCTTAGGATTTAGCTTTAAGGTGTGAAAAGCACGTACTTCATTCAATGGCAGATCTCAATTGGTACCACCAAATCACAAGTTGAGGCTAGAGAGTACCAAATCTGTGATGCCTACTGTTGTGAAATAGTGTCTGTTCCCAACAGACACCCTTCACTGACGATGATCTCATCCGTCCGTATAAGTTCGTACAAGCAGTTAGGATTAGTGTAGACAGTTAACCATTGTCACCTCGTACAACACTACTAGACACCGACACTTTGCCGAGTGTCGGAAGCTTTGCCGAATGTATTTTATCAGGCACTCGATAAAGACGGCTTTGCCAAGTGTTTTTTTTCGGCACTCGGCAAAGATGGCTTTGCCGAGTGTTTTTTTTCGGCAATCGGCAAATATGTATTTTGCCGAGTGCCATTTTCGGCACTCGGCAAAATGTGTCTTTGCCGAGTGCCTTTTTTCTGGCACTCGGCAAAGATGTATTTTGCCGAGTGCCATTTTTTGGCACTCGGCAAAATGCGTCTTTGCCGAGTGCCTTTTTTTGTACTCGGCAAAGAGGCATTTTGCTGAGTGCCATTTTTTGGCACTCGGCAAAATGCGTTTTTGCCGAGTGCATTTTTGTGGCACTCGGCAAAGATGCATTTTGCTGTGTGCATTTTTTTTGGCCCTCGGCAAATTATTTTTTCAAAGCAATTTTTGAGGCCCTAAATGAATTCAAATGAAAAACTTTTCAACTACAAAGTTGTATAACTTCTCAAGATCTACAAAGTTTATTTTGGTCATTTCTTCATTTGACAAAGTGACAATAACGTTGTTCATAAAATCTACATCTCTCTCATATCTCTCATATTAGTTTCATGAAAGTAGAAGAAAGATATATAAGATTTGTGAACAATGTTACTATCACTATGTTGGATGAACAAATGACCAAAATAAACTTTGTAGATCTTGAGAAGTTATGAAATTTTGTAGTTGATAACATTTTGATTTGAAATCATCTTGTCATGCAAAAACGACGTTTGAATTTAAAAATTTTAAAATTTGAATTTTTCAAAAGACCTCGGATAGAAAAACTTCCTAAATGAAAATTGTAGATCTCCAAAAGTTATGAAACTATGTAGTTGACAACTTTTTGATCTGAAATCATCTTATCATGCAAAACTACGTTTGAATCTCTCAAATTTGAAATTTGAATTTTTCAAACGACCTCGGATGGAAAAACTTCCTAAATGAAAATTGTAGATCTCGAAAAGTTATGAAACTTTGTGGTTGACCACTTTTTGATTTGAAATTCGTTTAGGACCTCAAACAAGCAATTTACTCTCGGTTTAGTATAATATATGAGGATAGATAACGGAATCTAGACACAAGTGATAGTGTAATGTAGTGGTAGAGCAGCAGACATGTGAGAGAGAGGTCGTGAGTTCGAATCCCGCCAGCCGCATTAGCTGTGAATTTTGCGCAAAAAATGCAGCGACTTCGCTGGATGGACGGGCGCTGGCCAGTGGCGGCCTCCCCTGAAAAAACAAATTTTGCTATTATTTTTGGGTTTTTTCGCATTTTCATTTTGCCGAGTGTAAATCTTTGCCGAGTGCTTTTCCGGCACTCGGCAAAGGCTTCTTTGCCGATTAATTTTTTGTCGAGTGCCCTTTGCCGAGTGCGACACTCGGCAAAGCCTTTGCCGAGTGTATTTCGGGCTTTGCCGAGTGCCGCAGGCACTCGGCAAAGTGTCGGTTTCAGTAGTGCAAGCAGTTAGGATTAATGTAGACAGTTAACCATTGTCACCAAAGGGACATGTCCTTTGGACGCCACTTTTGGTGAACGATTGTGTCCATTCGACACACTCCTTCACATGTATAAATATATCCAAGAGATCAATGAAATTGACAGTTCTTAAAATTACTTATTTACATTCACTTCTAACGCCTACCTCCAGGTATTTTTTTGACGAAGTATGCCTACCTCCAGGTATCTTCTCACAGGAATACGTGTAAAAACAGCCATACACGTACAGTACCTCCAAATAATAATGGTATGCTATAAAACAAAAGTGTGTTTGGGTGTGACCAAAACCAATTTAGCCTAGCCAAAGATGATGCAAAATAAGCTGTCTATCACAGATTTTACCAATATCGAAAAAAGTCAAGAATGAGGTAAGTTTAAAAAACTGAAGCACACTAGTCCTAAAGGGTGATTCGGATGAAGGATCCATGCATGCATGCCACATGCCTAGCTAGTTCAGTGACTTGAACTCCGGCAGGTCCGTGGTCTCGAACGCTTTGACGAGGTTCCTCAATAACGTCCGCGTCGCCGCCGTGTAGCTCTCGACCTTGTCCTTGTAGTACTTGAGCAGGTCTCTGACGACGGCGGGCTCGGCGTCGGAGCAGAAGAGCTCCCTCCTCTCCAGCTCGGCCGCGTCGTGCAGGCGCTCCAGCCACGAGTTGGCCTGGTCCAGCAGGTCCTCGAACAGGCCGCGCTTGGCGGCGTCGCGCGCCGGGTCCAGGCAGTAGCCGTACGCGTACGCCCACTTGAGCACCCGCCGGCCGTGGGCGATCTGCTCGTACGCCTTGCCCAGGAACGCGAAGCTCGCCGCCGGCTGCCCCGCCACGGCCGCGATCCTCTTGACCCCGGAGCTCTCCAGCTCGGCCATGTCCTTGAACACGTTCTCCAGCGACGAGTAGTTGGCCGCCCACCGCTCGTAGTGGTACACGTACCTGTCCATGTCCATGGCCGCCTGGCTCTGGCTCTGCCGCCGCCGCCTCGTCGTCCGTTCCTCCTGCCCGCCAATGCCGCCGTCGGAGGCGGCGTTCTCTTCCTGCCGGAAGCCTCCGCAGCCGGTGTGGTCGTCCCAGGGGTCGAGGCAGACCCAGCAGAACTCGTGGGCGCACGGGGGAGGGCACGTCATGTGCATGCATCCCTGGTTCTTCTCGATGGGCAGCCGGCACCTGGGGCAGTGCTTCGTGTTTGCCAGCACCCAGTTGGACGTCTCCGTGTAGGAGGCGTTCTTGTCCAGCCACGCGCGCACCGTGTCGCACGACACGGGCCGGTGCGCCTCCTCGCCGCAGCTCCAGCAGAAGCCGTGCCTGCTCGCGCAGAGCACGTCCGCCGCGTCCCCCGCGGCGCCGAGGAACTCCACGGCGCGCGTGCTCCCAGCGCCACGGCACCACTTGATCCGCCCACCGCCAACGCCGCTGCCCTCGTCCACGAACGACCGGAGCGTGAACCGCGCGTACCGCTCCCTGTCTTTGGCGTCGGCGGCCACGTCGACGAGCTCCTGGACGACGGCGGCGGGGCAGGACAGGTCCGGGCACCGCAGCGACAGGCACCGCGCGCCGTCGTCCACCGCCGCGCGGATGTAGGCGCGCCAGCACTCGCCGCAGTAGTAGTGGGCGCACCCCGCCGACCTCATCTCCCCGGCGGGGTGCTCCACGAAGCAGATGGCGCAGGGCAACTCGGCCCGGCTGACCGCCGTCGGCACGGGGACGCCGCCGTCCGCCGGCAGGCCGGCCGCGGCCCGGACGCGGCCGTCGTCCGAGAACCACTCCTCCTGGACCCTCCCGGCGCTCCACTTGAAGTGGCGCAGCAGGACGGCCGCGAAGCCCGGAGGGATGGACAGGATCTCGGCGACCTTGGCCGTCTTCGCCTCCTGCCGAGCGCGGACAGCGTCCTCGGTGAGGACGACGTACCTCTGCTCCTTCTCCTCGCCGTCGTCGGCGTTCACTTCCGTGGTTTCTACCTCGTCGTAGTCGCAGGTGTCCTCGAACGCGTAGTCGTCCTCGCCGTCGACCTTGTCTTCGTCGTACTCGTACCCTCCGCAGTCGTCGCTGCCGTCATCGTAGTCAGCATCCCCCATCGCCGTCGTGCCGCCGAGTTCTCACGGAGGCGGAGGGTTTAGATGAGGGGTACTCTATCTATCGCAAAATCAGTTCCTTATTTGAAGGGATTCGATTCGACATATCTCGTGTTCCCAATTAAATTCTGTCTCGGGTCTAGATGCTCTGGCGATGCTGGGAGATAGGAAGCCGGGAGCTGGAAGCCGTCCATCACTATGCACTGGAACTGCCAGTGCGCCCGGCCCATAAATGGGAAAAACAGATTCCGCATCTACGTGAAGGTCAAGCGGAGAGCAGCGGAGGGTTTGACAACTTCCGAGGCGATTCTGATCTGGTGAAAGGAATCATTAGAGCTACTCCAAGAGACTATGTATATTTAGCTATTGAAAAGTAGAGAAATTGACTCTCTAAATCAATTTAGCCACTCCAAATCGTTACTTCCTGCAACAGATTTTCTAAATCACTAGCTAAACTCAGCACCACAGTCGTCGTTCTTTTTTGTGAGAGCGGAAGCAGAAGCTGAGGCTGAGGCCTCCAACCACCATGAGGACTGACAGGAAGCTTCCAGAGTGCCAGAGATGCCTCGTGTTTCTTGCTCCATCAACAGAGGCACTTTCCGAAGTGCGCAGCCAATGAAGCAGAGAGAGACACACACAGCTACGCCACACCCACCGAGCAGGTGGCCACGGCGTCCACCGGCGGGTTCAACACCTTCCCGGCCGACGATGCATTTCTCCAGCAAGTTCTAGGCCGTGTTCATCGAGTTCCAGACAATCCAGCAAATAAATCACCGTGTGTCCATGAACAAGGCCTACGAGTCTTGACTCTTTCATCAGGTAGGCGAGGAGCACACGGAAGGGCAAGCCACGTGTGCGGCAAATGCGAGCCACGAGCGGATGGCGAGCGATGCCCACTCTCCTGTTTTGCCGAGCGAGAGATGCGGTATAGCGGACTCGGAACTTTGGACAACGGGATAGCGAAGCTGTTGGATTGATTTTCTGGACTAAAAACGCAAAACCGGCATTTACGGAAGTGTTTAGAGAGGCGGTTGGAGATGCTCTTAATTAATTGTTTGAGATTCATACTAATCCGAGATTAGTTAAATGAAACCCAAACTCTAATTCAGGATTATCTAGCTAGTTAAACATGAACATAATGTTTGACTGAGCTAATTGCTCGAAACGGCATCTAATCCGAGGCTTAAAGCTTTAGAACCGTGGAACCCTATGGTATTTGCGTGTTGATGCGTGTCCTTTGCATCTAATCTGGCATGGATTTAGGCTTAACAAAGGTACTAATTTCATGTCAACTTTGTCTTATACGGCATCTCAAGTATCAAGAGAACTTAAGCATGGGATCTTCAACTGCACGAAATTGGAGTAAGATTTATTTAAGATTAATCTAATCTTTGGGCTTAGGCTAATGCACCCTTATAAACCTGATGAATCAATCTAAAAAGATATGTTCCAAGTGCTAATGCCATCTAAACTTTCTTTGCTTATCTAGTCCTATGCAAATGTCCAACTTAAACATATTAGTTCAAAATTGAACTAATCTTAACAGAGGCATTAAAAGTAATATACTCTGGTCTAGGATCATGTTAGTACTAAGCAGGCTCTGATGCCAATTGTTGAAATTAATATTAGCATAACAGGATTTGATCTTGGCCTAAACATGATCACTAACACAACTTAGTGTAAAAATTAGACCTTAGATACTAACCAGAGCCTGTAGATGACATCTATGCCTTTATCCTTAATGTAGGACTTGATGCAGATGAAGTAGATCTTAGCCTTCACCGGAGATTGAGCTTGATGCTCCGAGCTAGTGAAAAACTCGATGTAGAACTACAACAATGTACATGGGTAGATTGCCTTCTAGACCCTCTAGCATTCTAATTGATCGGTTCGAGGTTTTTCTCGGTATGGAATACGTGGGGGAACGCCTAGAGGCATCACCCACCAATTTATATGCACTAACGGCCCAGGGCCGAACCCTATTAGGCTTAGAGTTGCCGCTGATTATGACAAAAGATTATTTAATAAAATAGGTACTATTTGGTGGATTTAATAAATATTGCCACACTAATATGTTGACCTGAGATCACTTTCCAACACAATATATGTCTAAGCAAAAGGCGTTAAGCAGAATTTTGTGCTTGGCGTTATGACCGAATGGGTGTGTTCATGGTGCGGTCGGCTTATATGATGCTACACGCTAGTTGTGAACAGGGAGAATGTGAATGCATGGCTGGAAGAAAGACCTGGAAGGTCAAATACTTCAGTTGTTGTGAAAGAGTGGACCCCACTATGGAAAAGTTCAAGTATCGTCTGAAATCTTATTCTTCGTGTGTCGGTTGGCACATCACTCTTCCATCCAGGGACATCCTCCACCACAGAAACATGGCACCCCAGAGTCCCTATGCAATATGGATGTTGAGTGTAAAATGGAAAAGAGTATTTGGGCCTTGGAGAAGGAGGAGATTGTTGTACTACTACAAAAATGGTTTTAGGAGGCACTGCCCAAACATTAACCGAGTCGGTCACAAAATTCAACTGCCTCGTAAAACGCCTGAGAATTTTTGGAGGCCGACGTTTTTATTTACAGAGGTGGTCACAATTAACCGTCTCGCAAACTACATTTACGGAGGCGGACATTTTATTCACCGAGGCAGTCAAAAAATGTCCGCCTCAACAAATCGATTTACAGAGACGGTAAAAAATGTTGGCCTCGGTAAATCGATTTATGGAGGCGGTCAAAATGTCCGGCACGGTAAATCATTTAACATTTATAAGGCGCCCACCTCCAAAAATCAGGCCCAGCCCGCTAACCCACGCTAGCCCACTACCATCTCCATTACGCTCGGTGTATATAACGGCACTTAGGGTTTCATTCTCACTCTCAGCTCCTCCCTCTCCCTCTCTGTCACCCAACAACGCCGCAGCTCACTCACCCTCCTCTTTCCCTCTCTCTCTCTCCAACGCCCACCTCTCTCTCCCTCTCTCGGTGGTGCACAGATCAAGGGAGGGGCAGCACCCACCAGAGGTGGCGACGCGTGGGGTGGCCCCCACCCGCGACGGATCCGGATCTAGGCGGCGAGAGGCTAGATCCGCGGTGGCGGCGGGAGGGCGGATCCAGGCGGGGCTCCACCTGGTGGCATCCGACGGGCAGATCAAGGAGTCAGCGGCCCAATGTATGACAGAACCGTCCAATTTATACAAGATCAAGTATGACTGCCCCGTTAAGAACGTTGACACGCGCGTACTATCACTTATATAAACCCGATAGTCCGTCGAGTGTCACGAAGGACCTCGATAAGCCACATCACAACCAAGATCGTACTTGATTAAGCAAATACAAATCACATACACAGAGTTTGCAGCGGAAATAATATTACAATACTGAGTTCAAAACTTGATTAGGGGAAATAATAAAGTTTTAAAATGCTTACTGTCGGGTTCATAAACCCGGGGTCCCTCAGGGACCGGCTTCCATGCCAATGCTCGACCTGAGAGTCTAAAAACAACAAGGCAAAGGGACGGTCCAGCAACCGACCGGAAGGCCAGGCCCAAGAAGAGCAACGCCCGCTCGTCAGCTACTTCGGCCCACCTATCCAACCGGAGCACTCGATTCAGGCTCCAGCCGCCTTCGGACGGCCTCTCTGATCGGAAGGCCTGCCCCGAGCCCTACTTCCGACTCCAACCCCGCATCCCTCTGACCGGGGCTCGTAGGAACCTTGCTCACCGCTCTTCTCTGACCGGCGCACTCAGAGCCGACTGGAGCCATCCGACCGGGGACGCCCGTTCGGTAGGAACTAGAAGACGTGCGGAGAAAGGCAAGGCAAGGCTCACAAATCAAAACCACTGCACCAGGGACCATACCCTGCATGGAATAGTACTCTGCTGCCACCCTGACACAAACAGTATTGTAGGCGCCGACATCTCCCTCTACAGTATTGTAGGGGCCGCTAAAACTCCCATACGGTAAGGCCCCCCGCGTGTCTCTAGACATCGATAGCGGTATGGGCACCAGGATTTACCGTACCGGGTAGCGAGACTCTTCACATGACTCAAGGCATCAAACAGTATTTGCAGGTACCGACGTCCACCATCCCTGAAAAAGGCAGCACGACCTCTCATGTGCATCTGACATTCTACAGTGACAACAACAGTGTTGTCGGCGCCTACCACTATCTTGTACCCATTGGTGTGGGCGACAAGGCTTGGTAGGCGTGGGCAACAAGGATCGGCAGCATACGTACCCTCACCCTCTCACTTGTAAAGCCATCCCCTTCATCTATAAAAGGGGTGTGCTTCCTCCAACAAAGGGAGACCGACCGATCCAAGCTCAGTTCCTTTAGATTCATTAGTCCAATAGCTCACAACCGTAGAACCGCCAGGTTCAGACCTCAAGCACCCGCTTGAACACTTAGCTCATAGTAGAGTCCCTGTCGCTCTCGGCCCTTCCGACCGGAGCTAACTGGGCCTCTTGTACACCCCATCTTTCTCCTTCTCGTTTGTAACCCCACAGCAAACTTCAATCACCTGGGCTTAGGAATAAAGTCACCAACCGACCCCGACTGGACATAGGGCACATTGCCTAAACCAGTATAAATCCTGTGTCATTGAGTGCTAGGCCACCTCCGATCACAACGTACAACAAAACTACAAATATTCACTAGTTGGTCACTTTCTTTACCGACAGTTGGCACCGTTCGTGGGGAAGACGCTGTACGTTCAACACTTTTTTGGTCATCGGATGGCCCATACTTCCGCCACCCCCGCCGTGGCGGGCTCGGGCGATACGATTCGCTTCGGCTCGTTGGAGTTTCCCGCACTCTCGCCCGCCGGGATGCGGGTTCCACCCGTTTTCGAGCCATCCCAGGCCTTCCTCTTCGAAAGCCTAGAATTTGTCGCGGACCGGCTCGGCGTACTCCACCTCTGCGAGGAGACTCGTGACCCGGCACCCGTCGGAGAGACGTCCTCCATCGACTCTGGGACGTGTGACTTCAATGGCATGGCATCTGCGCTTCATTCCGAGCAAACTCTCTGCTCAAACCCCACTGTGAGTAATATACATGCTGTTATTCACTTACTACGTTCTATCCTCCGCCAAATACCCGAAGGGTTGCCGTTGTCCCCATCGCCGCCACTGTACGACCGGTTCCCCTATGGCCTTGTGTCTCCTACGGACGCGTGCGCCCGGGGGCTCCAAAAAATTATGGCGCCGCTCCCTCTCACGTCTGAATTCATGGGGATGGCGAGCTATGCTCCCATCTGTTTCCTCGACATCATGGATGATGATGCCGGGAGTGACGGCTCTAGCATCGGCGACGTGGCACCTAGCCACCATCCGTCTCGCGAGTGCGCTATGGCGGACGCTCCGGAGTAGCCGCCAGGGGTAACGGAGTCCTCACAGACTCACGCCCCTCTAGGCCCTCAGGCGAAGATCCCCGAGCTCACACGTGAGCATGGGGAGGATCTACGACTACAGTGGCCGCATCAGCCGCCGACTGCACCAGCGCGCTCGGCGCACCACACTACGCCCCATGCGCATAGATCGGCGAACGGCGCTCGGGGACACGCCCATAAGGTCCAGCGCAACATCCTGGTTAGGGGGACCGATCCCCCGTAGTTCGCTTGGGCCAGTCAGAACATTGCCGCCGCAGCAATGCTCCTGCGCGACCTTTCTGAGCCGAATGACCCTCGCGAACGGGGATCCACCGGAACCTCCAGGCATTGCTGGAGACCGCCGCCGTTCAACAAGCGGAGTGCTCCGTATCACGACGCCAACTCACGACCTCGCTCCCCGTCCGAGGAACAGGGACGCAGCAGATGGGGCGCTACACCCTATCACCGCAACAACCACAGAGGGCGGCACAGGAAGCCACAATGGCACCTCACCTCGACTTGACGACCGCTCCGTGCCAACCGCCTATCTACGCACGGCTCGGGCCAAACTGAGACGCGCGCAGCATTGACCGAAGTCCTAGCCTTGATAGCCTGGGACCACAGACCATTGTCCAACACCTCCAGCAAGCGTCGTTCCCACCGCGCTTTAACGGAGGCCACGGCAAAGGTAAGGCCAAGCGCTAGGATCAAGACGATGGCCCCTCCACGCAGGGGAAAAAGAACAAAAAAGATCGCCACCGACCGGCCAACTCCGCATCGGTCGCCACGGCTGATCATGCGGGCACGCAGCCCCAGCAAGACCCTCTGGGTTACTTTCACGAGCTCATGGAGAGCCCGTGCACCAACCACAACTATCCCGTCAAACATCTCTACAAGGACTGCCAGCTCCTCAAGCGCCTACTGAGGTAGTCTGGCATGCCAAAGGAAGAAAAAGACAAGGAAGCAGCGACCGAAGAAGGGGGCGCAGCGGGCAAGGATCCAGATGACTAAAGGATGAAGTGATCCGACTGGACACCTACCAACTGAAGGACAACAACGACGATGCTCTCTCCGAGCACCTTGGAACAACTATGTCATTTTTTTCTTTTCCTAAGTTTCAGTCTTACCTTTGTTTACTTAGCGAACGCTCCTATAAAAGCACCCCGACCCGAACACTTTTTGGCTCGGGGCGCTCGGGGGCTCCACTAGGGGGCTCTACTACCCCTCTGTTTTGTTTTTACCTTAAGTACTCTTTTACTTTCATATGGAGAAACTCCTTCCTACCCGAACAAAAGGGCAGTTCGTTTCTTTGATTTACCTTACGTAACTTTGCTTTAAAACATTCCGACTAATCGCACCCCGCCTTTTCCTATGGTTACGACCGGCCGAGCCTTGCGGGCCATGCCCTGGGCTCACAAAGTTGCAGCCTACGGGACAAACGGGTAGGTACGAGAAAGAAAGAAATAAAAAACAAAATTATGCTAAGGGAAAACTGAGGAACGAAAGGGAACAAGCTTCCCCGAACGGAGCAACTCCATCACAAAAACAAAAACCAATTGCAGTCATTAAAACACACACGAACGTTTTACACTGGGGATCCCCCACGAGCTTAAACTTTTTATGTTTACTAACTACTTATATTCTGCAAGCTATTAACCTGGCCCGGTGGCATCTGCTGACGGCGCGACCGACGAAGGCATAGGCTGCTCACTCCCCAGCAGCACGATGTTTGGCTCGATCGGGGCTGAGGCAACGTTCCCCCCCGAACCAGGCTCCGTACTATCCGTAGGCTCGGAAGTGTCCTCCCCACGCATGCTTCGGGCCATGTCTTCACGGCGAACGTCCATCACCCACTCAGAGGAAACTTGCTCCGACACCGACCACGCGTGCGGCAGCAAGCTCTCCCCGATCGACTAGATGTCCTCCATGCTTAGGCCTTCAGCATACCCGCTGTAGATAGTGGCGAAGTCCAGATTCGGGTGGTGCATCGCCACCGAGGTCAGCAGCCCCGACGCCCCGTAAAATAGCCCAATCCTGACAAGGTCCTGACCGCATCCGGGACCTCCGCCAGCTGGACAGCAGGTGCGCTAGTGCTTGGCACCGACCCCAAGACTTCCGAGATGACGAGCTGGGCAACGTTGCGTATCTGGTCAAGGTCCCCCTCAAGAGCATGTCGCTCTTCATGGGACTTGGCCAGCTCCTCTGCATTCCGACTGAGGGTCGCCTTGGTCGTCTCTAGGTCCTGCTCCAGCGTCTTCACCTTTCCATCCAGCCCTAAAGAAGGGACAACAAGCTCAGGAACAGGCTGAAGAAAGAAACCAACGCAACGGAAAACAAGAAAGGGTACGTACCAGCATGAGAGTTCTCAAGGGTGTAGAATTCCTCCGCCTGTTGAGTCACCTGCACGCACAGCTAGGTTTTCGCCTCCTCCGTCCCCATCACCTGGCCTTGGAGCACGAGCACCTCCTGGGCCGCCTTCGACCGGGCCCTTGGCTCCACGTCCAGGGCCATCCGCGCTGACTCCAGGGTGGCCCGTTCCGATGCCAAAGCACTCCACTCTGGCTCGAGGGCCGCCAAGGCCTTTTGAAGTGCCGCCTCGGTGCTTGCTAGGGATGTCCGCAACCCCGCCTTAGTCTTCGCCTGGCGAGCTTTCGTCGCCTCGAGCCCTTGCTTGACGGCAGTCACCTGCTCCGCTGCATGCCGCCCCTTCGCCGGCGTCGCGGCCGCCAGGTCCTAGGACTCGCGGTGAGCGGACTCTACCCGACACTCGAGCTCAACCATCCGGACGTATTCCGCCCGGAGGAAGAAAGACTTGCGGGATGACATCTTCCTTATATCCTATGAAAAACAAGCATGCTAAAAACAACCGACGAAAGATTCAAAGGGCAAGGACAAGTACCAGAAACTCACCTCCGCAGCGAGTTGTAGGTCGCCCTCGACCAACTGCCGAGTGAACTGAGCCTGCTTCCAGGCGCTTTCAAGCTTCATGGATAGCTTGGTGAGCTCGGACACCGTGGCATGCCCTTGCCCCCCAAAAATGTCCTAGAGCTGACGCTCTCGGGAATCTCGAAGGACGAACCATGCCTTCGATGGGTCCTCAGGACAGGGCCACTCTAGGTCACCCTTCGGTGAACCGCCGGAGGGCCCAGCCTCCAACTGGACCACCGCCAGCTCCCACGACGACACTACCAGCTCCCGCGGCGACACCGCCAGCTCCTGCGGCAACATTGGTGGCTCCACTGCGATGTCCGCCTCGTCATTAGACAGGATGTCCACCACCTCATCCGCATGGAACACCGCCAGGCGTCCCAACTCCGTCCCGGCCGCCCTTCCCTCCAGCGCCTTCCGCTCCGATGGCAAGGATAAGCCGTGCGGTCCTCCACCCGGCGACATAGGGAGCTCTCCCTCCCTTGTCTCTTCCACCACGATTGGCAGAGGAGGGGCTACGAGAGTTACCTCCGACGCAACCCCCGCCATCGGCACCGAGATCGCCGCCAACACCGCCACCGCCGCTGCCGCCTTATCAGTAGCCGCCCCGGGGGGCACCATCCCTGGGAGGGAACGCTGCAAGGTAGGCCTCCAAGTCTGCTACACAGGGGTCGGAGCAACGCTCAACCCCGGCATCCCCCGGCCGCTAACAGAAAGTGTGGGTAAGTCACCCTCCAAAAAAGCTCAACCAGCGGAATATCGAAAAACAACAGAAAGAAAAACATACCGGAAGGTGAGTGGCACGACTCTGAAAGCAAGGCCTGATGTCGATGGGCCTGCAGCACGAGGACCGCTCCCAGGCTGTGACTCATGCCCCCACACTTTAGACGGGGGTGGAGTCATCCTGATCGGCTCCTGCCTGGCCTGCAGGTCACTACGACCTCTGGATCGGGACTCCCGACCAGAGCAGCGGGCGGAGCGTCCTCCGACTGCAAGTCGCACGTCACTCGGGCGCCAGTCTGCTCCTCAGACCGCCCAGACTGCTCGACCGCACCCACGGCAGGCAGGGCCTCCTCTAGCTACGAGCTAGGCGTTGGCACCGGTCCCATCGGCGCACAAGTCCCAGTCCGCTCCTCGGACCGCCTGGCTCGCTCAGTTGCGTCCACGACAGGTGACGATGGAACCGGCGACACCACCAAGGGGCATGGTGACTGCGTCTGCTTCGCCGCCCGTTCGTCGACGATGTCCGCACTTACTGCGCGCTTCCTTGATGCAGGAACCTCCGCACGCCGCGCGGCCTCCTGCTCCTCACCAGCGGACATCGCTGCAGGGTCATGACACTCCACCGAGGTCACAGCAACCCCCTGACTCTCCTCCTCATCAGAGAAGACCATGTCATCCAAATCCATAGGATCATCCGACGCGAGTTTTGACTCGACGTCGCTCCTACGTTCCCCGACCCTCATGCGCCGAGCGACCTCCTTCTTCTTCTCTTCCTTTCGCTGAACCTCCCTGGTTCTCTTCTTCTTCCGGGTGTCTGCCGCCTCCTTCTAGGCGGCCTACCGGGCCCTTCCCTCTGATCCCTTAGGAAGGTGCGGCCAGGACTTGTACCTTTCAAGCCCTAATAGAATGGATGGCCCAGGATCAAGATACAAAAAAGCAGAGGAAGAAACACGAACAAAATGAGGGATCATACCAGGTTGGACACGACCGAGGCATTAAACGGTATGGGTTTCCCCACAACCATATCCTTGGGCCTCAGCTGCAGCACCTGGCCAAGATGACTCCAGACCTCGTTGTCTAGCAGGTCCTCCGACGACGCACGGTCCGGGTCCGACCGGCCACCGTATATCCACATCGGCCGCGTCCGCTCCGCCAACGGTGCAACCCGGTGGTGGAAGAGGATGTGGAACACCCGCACCCCGTCAAGACCGCTCCTTATGAGCTTCTGGAGCTCCTCCTCAATTACCTTCACCTTGTGCCTCTTTGTGCTGGCGCAACCCCATGACCAACTTTTCTGCTTCATCGGCCGCCCACCGGTGAACGCCAGAAACGGCGCCTCTGCCGGATTTCGGATGTAAAACCACTCTCCATGCCACCCCCGGTTGGAGTCACATGGGGTGTATGCGGGATATAAGCCTCCTACGCTCGACTTCCTCTATAGGGCGAACCCCCCCACCGGCGTGGTCTTGGCCGAATTCCCCACCGTCATAGCTCTCCCGGAGAAGAAAAGCCAGAAGAAATTTGCGTGTGGCTCCATCCCGAGGAAAGCCTCGCAAACGGTGATGAAACCAACAATGTGCAGCACCCCCATCGGATTGAGGTGCTGCAGCTCTAGACCCCACTCATTGAGGAGCCCATGCAGGAACCAATGCGTGGGGTATCCTAATCCACGCTCATGAAAGGTAAGGAAAGAAACCACCTCGTCGGGACAAGGTTGCAAGAACTCCTCCCTCCTGGGGACCCTCCTGTGCACAACCTCCTGTGGCAGCAGAAACCCCTTCGTGACGAAAGCCTCCAGCACCGACGTCCTCACGGTAGACGACCTCCAGTCCGACATTTCGGTGAGTTCCTCTCTTCTCCCTCACTCTCTCCCCTTTCTTCCCTAGAAACCTCCATGGCTCCCAGGAACGCTCATGGCAAAAAAGGAAGAGAGAAGGCGGTGGCAGATGAAGAACAGACAAAAGAACAGAACAAAAACCCTCTCCCTTCTCCTACTTAAGGAAAAGGGAACAACGGTTAGGGAAGGACGCGCCGATCGGGGAAGCCAAAACGACGGAGCGAGAATTTCTCTCTTTTCCATTTAATGCAGATAAGACGTGCCTTGACCAATGAGACATGCTCTGCCCGACAGAATGGCTCTTGATCAGAAGGGACGTGGCCTGGCCATGGCCCACCACTACCGCACGATCAACCACTACCACACGATGGGCATAGGAACCAAAGCGCCACCGCACGCGGGCGGCTCCCCAATTCCCCAGGCTAGACCTAGAAGAACCCAAAGCAAAATCTTCCGCCAGAAGAAACCATTCGACCCCCTGAGTCGATCAAATCACTCAGGATAGACACCGAATGACAGGTAAGGAAGCGAAGGGGCGCCCCATGTAGGCCATGCTGACTCCATCACGAACGACGAGCACGGGTCCCGGTCAGACATTTCCGACTAAAGCTCTCCGAACCCCATCACTCAGGTCATCAAGGTTCTGGTCGGACATTTCTGACCGAAGCTTTCCAAAACCCCATCACTCAGGCCATCAAGGTGAGCATGTGTTCATTAATACAAAAACTATTCACACAAGGACTCACCCACGATTGACAAGCGTAGGTCCCGGTCGGACTTTTCTGACTGAAGCTCTCCGAACCTCGTCACTTGAGCCATCAAGGTGAGCAGTACCGAACCCCTCTATTTCCTTATAAGTCATTTCATACATCCATATGCGCATCTCATTCCATACGCCCACGCCTCCTAGATGATTCAGGCCCTGAACCGCCCGGGGGCTCGGGAACTAAGCATCGCACGTGCAGTGAAATACATCAGAACGCTCCATATTGCGTCATGAAGTGGCGGTTGCCTCATTCAACATGAGTAACCAACAGAGCTAGGGGAGAAAGCCATAGATGAGCACCGTGCGGCCCTAGCCCGGTCTGGCAGACCGAGTCATCTCAACCTTCTTGTTCGATCCTGAACCTCTCGCTAGGCCCATAGAATCTCCATCGAGGGGAGGCCATTAGGCCACCCGGGTCGGTCTCCGAAACAACCTAGGCATCTGCCGAGTTGTAGGTAAAGGAGTAGTGGAATATCACAAGAGGGCTATGCCGACCTCATCATGAACGACGGACCCAGATTCCGCTCGATCACACCCGTTAGCGAACTAACCGAGCTAGTCTTTGAGCCCGAGCGATCGGGACAAGCGATGAAACTCAGCCCCTCCGGTTGTGAGGAACCGGATGGGGTAACGCACACAACTCACATCGACCCCCATGAAGGCCCGATAAGGCTCGGGGGCTCAAGACAAATGCCAAGAAAGCGACCTCGAACTCGCCAGATCCATGACTACGACTCGCCCGGTCCCTCGGCGCGCACCAACGCCAGGATCCGCGAGCACCGCCTTGTCCGATCTTTTAACTAACTAACTAACTACGCTTCATCTGCACTCCAAAAACCCTGGGACCACGACCCCGAACTCACGTCGATAGGATCTATGACATCCAGCTATGGCTTGGGACCGTGACTCCAAACTCACATAACGGCTTCACTTCCGACTGCGCTCCAAAAATCCAGGGACCACGACTCCGAACTCGCATGAAAACTAACTGAACTAACTACCTCGGCCGCCCAGGCTATGCCAAGGCCAGGGATCCATGATTCTGACCTGCCTGATCCCACGGCGCGCACCGACACCAGGACCCACGGGCTCGGTCTCATCCTACCCCTAAAAAACTAACCATTTCAAAACCATGGCACGCACCGACACCAGGGTTTGTCCGAACTAACTCCCTCACCCGATCCCACGGCACGCATCGACGCTAGGATCAGTGAGCTCTCTCACGACCGAACTAACTCCCTCTCCTGATCCCACGGCACGCATCGACGCCAGGATCAGTGAGCTCTCTCACGACCGAACTAACTCCCTCACCCGATCCCATGGCACGCATCGACGCCAGGATCAGTGAGCTTTCTCGCGTCTGAACTAACTTCCTCGCCTGATCCAATGGCGTGCCTCGACGCCGAGATCAGAAAAGTTCTGTTTCGATCCAATCTTCGCGCCTAAAACGCCTTGGCTGCACAACGACGCCTTGGTTGACAAAATTCCGTCTTAGACAAAAAAAAAACACACACACGCACGCTAAAACAACACCCCCAGACGGTTCTGCCCGAACCGCCCGGGGGCTCAGGGGCTACACCCGCGGGTGCGCTCGCGCGCACCCACCGACAAAACAGAAAACTTTCCTTAATAACACAAAACACCCCCAGATGGTTCTACACGAACCATCTGGGGGCTCGGGGGCTATACCCGCGGGTGCGCTCGCGCGCACCCATCGACAAGACAAAAATCCCCTGGACGATTCTACCCGAATCGCCCGAGGGCTCGAGGGATCCTATCGGGTTCATACACCGGGGTCCCTCAGGGACTGGCTTCCATGCTAAGGCTCGACCCGAGAGTCTAAAAACAACAGGGCAAAGGGACGGTACAACAACCGACCGAAAGGCCAGGCCCAAGAAGAGCAACGCCCGCTCGTCAGCTACTTTGGCCCACCTATCCGACCGGAGCACTCGATTCAGGCTCCAGCCACCTCCGGACGGCCTCTCCGATCGGAAGGCCTGCCCTGAGCCCCACATCCGACTCCGACCCCGCGTCCCTCCGACTAGGGCTCGTAGGAACCATGCTCACCGCTCTTCTCCGACCGGCGCACTCAGAGCCGACTGGAGCCATCCGACCAGGGACGCCCGTTCGGTAGGAACCAGAAGACGTGCGGAGAAAGGCAAGGCAAGAAACACAAGTCAAAACCACTGTACCAGGGACCATACCCTGCACGGAACAGTACTCTGTAGCCACCCTGACACAAACAGTATTGTAGGCGCCGACATCTCCCTCTACAGTATTGTAGGGGCCGCTAAAACTCCCATACGATAAGGCCCCCCGTGTGTCTCTGAACATCGATAGCGGTATGGGCACCAGGATTTACCGTACCGGGTAGCGAGACTCCTCACATGACTCTAGGCATCAAACAGTATTTGCAGGTACCGACGTCCACCATCCCTGAAAAAGGCAGCATGACCTCTCATGTGCATCTGACAATCTATAGTGATAGCAACAGTGTTGTAGACGCCTACCACTATCTTGTACCCATCGGTGTGGGCAACAAGGCTCGGTAGGCGTGGGCAATAAGGCTTGGCAGCATATGTACCCTCACCCTCTCACTTATAAAGCCACCCCCTTCATCTATAAAAGGGGGTGTGCTTCCTCCAACAAAGGGAGACCGACCGATCCAAGCTCAGTTCCTTTAGATTCATTAGTCCAATAGCTCAGGAATAAAGTCACCGACCAACCCCGACTGGACATAGGGCACGTTGCCTGAACCAATATAAATCCTATGTCATTGAGTGCTAGGCCACCTCTGATCATAACGTACAGCAAAACTATAAATATTCACTAGTTGGTCACTTTCTGTACCAACAGTTACAATATCATAAGTTTGAAATATAAAGGTAGCTTAGATGACACCTTCCAACAAAAGCATAGATGAGATGCATACACAAAACAGCCGAGCCCACTAGCACTTAATCATCACCATTAGCAGGTCAAGAACTTCACCTACAACAGGGTGGGATAAAAACCTGTGTACTCAATTGTACTCAGCAAGACTTACCCGACAGGAGGAAAATAAAATGACTCCAAGGATATGCAAGGTTTATTTAGTGGAGCTAGCTGTATAGCATAAACTTTGCAAAAGGGCTTACTAACATAAGTCCTTACTTTTAATATTTTAGCATCAAGTTCAGTGAAGCTAATTAGAGCTAAGTTTGCATCTATCCTGTAACAATCACTTGATTAATAGGCATCACAGTAGTAACCATATTCGGTTTATCATAATCAACATAACCATCATATTCCATAGAATATTACTACGATGCTAGACTGTGACCAAGTTTCTCACTATCCTGGAGAGACGGTGATTCAAATCGATTACATAAGCTGGGTAAAGCCCAAATCACACACTCGCACGAGTTTACACATCACCCGTGCAAGTCACCGTTCACTCAATTCGGCGGTGAGTTTGGACCATTTCGCAAAACTCATGATCCTGCATCCTCACATGAATTGCCCGCAGCCCATAGCCCATAGCAAACATTGTCTTGGACCAGTCCCCTTCCTTTAGGCTCCCCTCCCAGCAATGCTAACAGTCCAATATACTCAGCCCGAATGAGCTAATCGGTTTCACAGTCGAAACGAGTTATCCGGCTGTTATGTGAAGGTACACTCAATCTCAACCAAGGTCTAGGCAATGGTACGGTCCTTAATCGACATAGGCGGGATAAGATAAGCACACAAGACCTCCATGTCTTGTTGCATTTCCAAACACCAAACCCCGCCTGGTCTCCAGTTATCCATTATCACATGGTTCTTTTTCACAATAGCAAAATAGCCATCCGTGTTAGAGTAGCCACCTATATCTCGCAGGTGACAACAATCACCTGACTTCTACCGGTCTAAGCATAGCTAAGCATAGAGCGACGTACACATACTAATAAGGGTGTAGGTATATATATTGTGGACAAGGTAAGTTATGTAGCAACAGGTTTCGTAACAACTCTTATAACTTAATGCACAATACAAAAGATATACTTAAGTGCATTTTTTAAAAGAGAGATAGGAGGCTTAGAATACTCCAGGGCCTATCTGGGTTTGAAGAACAATGTCAGTCAGTTAGCTTCCCATTGCTTCGGCTAGCATCTCCAATCATGGTGCCCACTCCGGTCAGTCCTTCCATCTTCAGGACCAGCCCATCAATACACCATCTTTTGGCTCGGCTCCAACATCGCTCTTCACTTCTTTGCATCATTCATCTAACGTGCCTAAATGATATATGCAAAGACGCAATACATGAATATGAAGAAAGAGTAATACATTATGCATTACAATTAGACAACAAGACAAGCACAAGTTTACACTAGATTAAATATAGGCACTTAGGTGGATGATGGTTAACTTAATGTTACACAACCTACTAAGCTAGGATAGCACAGCAAGACCAAGGCACTCTCATATAAGCTAGCCATACCAACCATGATCAAGGTCCTAGCAATTCGGGTACAAACATTATTTCTAATGACATGCATGCAAGACCATCCATTAGCTTAATTAGTTGATCTTAATTAAACAACAAAGTTACCAGCTGCTTTAGGTACATAAAAACAACCTTAACTAAGACATGAGTTAACACTACCAAACATATTACTCATATCAAGTTAAAGCAACTAAAATCAAGCAAGGTATTTTCTGGACTGCAGTAAAGTAGTCACTTGTTTTAGCCATAACTGGAGTTATAAGTATCCAACAAAGGTTTTACAAGATTTTATGGAAAGCTTAAGAAATTGTCTACAACTTTATTATTATTATCTTGAGCTCATTCAATAGTTAACAAAGTCAAACAGTTCAATGTTTGATAATTGTACAACACGCAAGCAAAAACTGACAAGAAATTGTAAAATCTATAACTCCCAAATCTGTTGGCCTAAAGCCATGAAATTTTAGGACAGCCAAGACCAGAAAGTTACCTACAACTTTTGTATGGATCACAAACACAGAAGAGATAATTTTTACTATGAAAACAGTTCCTTAACAGAAACTGCACATAAAACAAGCATTAATCTAAGTAAATCAAGAACTCAGTCATACTTGCTCCAATAAATCTAAAATTTTTAACACAGAACACTAATCACATGAATAGCCTACCATAAAAATTTCATGATATTTGGAGCACAGAAACTACAGATATGAATTTCTCCCTAAAAAGCATAGGCAAAAATCTAGAGCAAGATTTTTCTACAACATATGCAAGATTATACACCCACTGCATAGATCTACTCACAAGGATTACAAAACATCTTCATTTTTTTATTTTATGATTTACTATGAATTTCCAAAGTTTCAGCTGAAAATACATAAAAGAAAAAGAAAAACCCTGTAGCACACTATTCACCTAAATCACGGTTTCAACTATTAAGCTAAATCACGGTTTCTACAGAAAACCCCCTGGAAGAGCTTCTATTCACGCGCATGGTCCTTGCTCGCAGGTCAGAACAAAGGAGACCGGAGCTGGCCCGATTCCGGCCGTCGGGGCAGTCGCCGGCGGCGGAAAAGTGGCGGGGAAGCACCTAGGGGCGGAGGTGGACTCGTGAGTGGTATCGGATCCGTCGGAGGTGGACCGAGGCGTCCTGGCCATGCACGCCAGCGGCATGCAGTGGCAGCGGCTGCTGCTGACGGAGCTCCGGCGGCGGCGGTAGTAGGGCAAAGGCGAAGCTCAGCTTCCGAAGCTCGGGGATTAGGGAAGCTGTGTCGAAGCGAGGAGCGAGCTCAGCTAGGCTCTCAGCCCAGCGCAGCAGCAAGGGTGCGCGATGATAGGAGCTCGCCCTGCTAATGCCTATGGCAGACACGGCCACGCGCGAGCAGGGAAGGAGAGGTGAGAGAGGCCGAACAGAGTGGTGTGAGGGCGAGCGAGGAGCCGTACGCGGGATCGCCTCCTCCATAATCCAGGCGCATGGGCAGGGCGGCTTGGCGCAGCAGATGTGCGTCGCGCGCAGCGCACTCGGGCGGCGCCGTAGGCAGGGCATGGTGGCCAGGGGCGCACATAAGCACGGCATGGGCGACGTTCCTAGCTTTGCTAGCTCCTTCTCGAGTTGGCCGCGCAAGCAGGTTCGTGCCGTGCGTGGAGAAACGGCACGAAGACGCTGGACGGCGGTGAGCAGGCATGTTAGCAGCTGGCCTGTGGTCACTGTTCATGTGTGACAGAGCTTTTCCTCCCTCTCTTTCTCTTGATTCCATACAGAGACTTGACGATATCCATTAACAAAAGTTGCTTAACTATCTCTGATCTCCAACTTTGCTTTAAGGACTACCATCAAACTCTCACCGGTTTGAAAAATATTGAATTTTGAAACATGAACACCAAACTGAAAACTAAATTCAGTTTTAACATCTCAGAACAATTTTGGTCAAGCATCTTTGGGCATTTAATTAAAGACTAATTACTGTTTAAACATCACAAACAAAGGCATGTTATCAAAGTTCAAACTTTATAACAATTCATAGAAGCAAAGTTCCACAAAATTTATTTATGAAAGTTGATTTAATAATTCACCAATTATTGAACTTAGTAACTAATATTCAGGGACAAATTTTTGGAAAGCTAAAACAACTCTGCTTTCAAACTTGTTGATGTAGACTAGGCCCGATCTTTCGAAAGGTATGATAGCGTTGATTGGTGGAGACTCGACGTTCAAGATCTAGGCTTCGAACCAAGACTGATTTGGACCCCCTGCAACTGTTACACCACTGCTCCGTTGGTTATCAACCACGCGAACACAATTAACCTCGCCGAGAAGGCTTTCCTGCAAGCGAATCGAGAACACAAGCAAGAACAGAATGAACGCAATCTAAAATTACAAATAAATATGAGGTTTATGATAATGATAATGAGTTCAAGTCTTTATTCGAAAGGACTAATCGCCATAGGCGAACAAGATCAAGAACTGGGGCTCTGGTTCACAGCAAGTAGCCTTGGCTTCATAGTTGTAGCAAAACGATGTCTGTTTCACGAAGAAATCAAGAACTAAACAAAACCCAAACCCTAAGGCAAGCGACGACTGATAATTATAGAGTCTTGGGCGTCACCTCCCTGGACGCGCCCCCTGATGGCCCCAAACACGATACACGGTCCAACGGACCAAAAGATGGTGTCGCAGCACCCTGACAGATTCTAGACGCTGACTTGTTTCGACGATTCCTATTGATTCCGAAGGGCTTTTGACGTGAGACCACTTGCATTGGCTTCCTTATCAAATTAGCTTTCCAACCATATATGGATCATCGAAAATGGAGTCCGGATGCGTCCTGGGTGACCAGTTTAAGGCAGATTGGTCCTGAAACCTGAGATGGGCTCCAACTTCAGTTGGACAGGGCCTCCACCATGAGAAAGATGAATTGGACGTCCATGCTGGACCTCCTCCTCTCATTGGCTTGTATGTGATGAAGAAGTGATGTCCTCATCATCCTCCTTTTCTTGAATTGAAGTCGTCCTCGACTAAAGTAGATCGTCTCCTCCATTGGATGACAACAACGATGGCTCCAGAAGAAGACATTCATCTTGGCACCCAATGATTCGCAAAGGCGACTGTCATGGTGGCTTCCCTGCTGAGAATTCATCCTCCTCCTGCAAAAGGTTAGTACCAACAAGAGCCATAGCACTAGAAGCAGGACCATGTGGACATATAGGCGATGTACAAGTTAAAGCATAACATGGTTCATCATGATCAGCAAGAACATATTTAAGAGCAAATAAAACTTCTTTCATGTTACTTGATGGTTCATTTGTTGGTTTGCTAAAGTCTTTATTATGGCCTTTCTTTTTCTTTTCAGCAAGTTCCTTTTCATATTGTACAATTTCAACAGGAGTTAAAGGAAGTAAAGTAATGGTCTTTCCCTTAAATATAAAAGTATATCTATTTTGCCTACCATGATGTAGAACATTATTATCATATTGCTAAGGGTGGCCTAACAAAAGTGAACAGTGTTGCATAGGCATGACATCAAAATCAGCATAATCATGGTATGATTCGATAGAAAAATGCACACGAGCAGATTGTGTTACCTTTGCCTTACCACTATTGTTGAACCACTGAACATGGTATGAATGTGGAAGAGCACATGTAGATAAACCAAGGGTCTTGACAAGCTCTGAACTTACCAAGTTATTGCTGCTCCCTCCATCAATTATAGCACGAACATGGAAATTATTGACAATGAGGAACATTTGGAACAAATTGTGGCGTTGTAGCTTGTCTACTGGCTCAACTTGTGTACTCAAAACACGTTGAACAAGGATTGATTTGTAGTTTGCAGTGCATGTCATACTATCAATTACCTCAACAGGATCTTCAGCACTATCCGCAAATTTATCTGCATAAAGATCAGTTGCAAGTGCAAATTCATTCTCTTCATCACTAGCACTAGCATACCCACCATCATCAGTAGCAATATATGCGTGTTTGCTAGGACATTCTTTAGCAATATATCCCATGCCCTTGCAGCGGTGGCAGACAATTTTAGAAGAGCTGCTAGAGGAAGGTGTAGCAGATCCACTGGAAGAAGGTGTGATAGAAGAACTCTTCTTTATAGGCGCTGGTGGTGTCTGCACATCAGAAAATTTACTCACCTCGGTTGGACGTGAAGGAGTGGACAGAGTCATGGAACGCCAAGGTTGTCATCCCTGTAATTCCCTTTCAGCTTTAAGAGCATAATGATATAATTGGGAAAATCTAGTCCATTCTTTATAGTCAAGAACATCCTATATTTCACGACGTAAACCTCCAAAAAATCTAGAACACTTATCCATTTCATCCTCTTGTATGTTACTATGTGCTAGACCAATTAAAAGCTCCTGATAATATTCCTCAACAGTCTTATTACCTTGATTTAAACGTTGTAGTTTTAATCGCAGATCACGCTGATAGTATGGAGGAACAAATCTCGATTTCATTCGTCATTTAAGTACAGTCCAGGTTTGAGGTATTTGAGCATTAGCATTAACATTATTGCAAATATCATTCCACCAGAAAAAAGCAAAACTAGTAAACTCACTAGTAGCAAGTCTAACTCTATATTCTTCAGGAACTTGATGGGAGCTAAATTTTTGATCTACAACCATCTCCCAATCTAAATATGCTTCAGGATCAGCAGAACCAGAAAAAGGAGGTATCTTAAACTTGGTTTTAGAGAAAGGATCATTATTACCTTGGTTATTACCTCCCATACCACGTCGGTTAAAGTTCAACCGATTACGGTTACGTGCATCCTTAGCACATCGTTGAGCTTCGGCTTTAGCCTCCGCGTCGCCATCATCCTCCTTAGAGAGATCATCATTACATCTTCAGGACATAGTTCAGGATGTCGTTGTTCAATATCTTCAATCCCCTTGGCCAAGTTGGTGATTTGTTGAAGGATCTCATTGAACTTGTCATCAAGAACGACATGAAGCTCATTCTTAGAAACACAGTCATTGAAATCTATAGGTGTGTCCCTGTTTCCTTTGCCGCTGCCTTCCGCTTTTCCTGACAAGGTTAGTAGAAAGAAGAAGACAACACAAATAGTATTATCCCTACCAACTACTTAGGTTGTGGACAAGGAAAAATGAGGCACTCAACTCTCAAGCGTCTTACCACGGTCTTACAAGTGATCTTACCAAATCAACATGCGGTGCAATCGGTCGGTGACTGTGATACCGTTGTAGCTTGAGTGTAACAGTTGTAAGGTGAACCTGTACTTGGTTAGAAGAAAGTGGAGCTTGGACAAGCACAATATAGTAGCAAGGAATAGCAAAATTCGCAACTAAATAGCAAAGCTGAATAAGTATCCCAAGTACTTGTCTTAGTTGCTGGCCTACTCATGTTCTAAGTACCAGATGTATCAAGTGATGTGAATAGCAGGAATATGATTAGGCACAAGGTAGAAATCAGCACACGCAAACACAACTCAAATGGCACTTTCTATGTGCTCCTCTAGATATTGTTCCACTTTTGGCCCTATCTTTTTTCTCTATTTTTGGACTGTCGATGTTTTTTGGAATCCTTTGACTTTGACTTTTTCTTTTTCTTTTTTTGATATTTTTTCTTCACTTAGGAGCACAAAAGAAGTAACCACAGAAAATATGAGCTTAAACAAGTGAAAGGCGTGGCCTGTGGAAATTTCAGAAGACGTGCTCAAAATCGACAAAAAGCTTGTGACCACGAAAAGAGGATCTTGTGACTAGTTTTTGACCAAAATAAAAATTTCTGACCCCGACAATAAGGATTTGATGAAAACAGTCGGGGATGGACAATAAGGATTTGACGAAAAGAGGATCTTGTGACCAGTCGAGGATGGACAGATCCAAAAAAATTTCTGATCGATTTTGAGATATGGAACGTCGAAATCTGAGTTCGTATGCGAAAACTAGATCAGTTTTACGAACTGGCTCTGAATTAGAGGATAAACCGGGAACAATACGCGCAAAATTGGTCACGACAATAAGGATTTGATGAAAATAGTGAAGACAAGTATAACAAATTAGATGACATGGACTAGGGTTTGATGGATATAAAGGAAACACTGCAAGACTTGAAGGTGTTCATGGATTATGATGAAAAACAAAGGGAAAAACACAAACTGGACTAAAAAACGATCTAAAACCAGCAACCAGAGCTTGACCTAGGGCACAAACTCAACCACACAATATAGAGACGAAGTTGCACGGCACAACGAGGCTATAGGACAGGGAATATATGGCGGTGTATATTTTGTTTGGCTTTTTGTGGACTATAGGTAATGCAAAAATAGTAACAATATAAAGGAAAAAACAAAGTTATACCTAACGGGCAACAAGGTCTTTGATACCATTTGATGTAGACTAGGCCCGATCTTTCGAAAGGTATGATAGCGTCGATTGGTGGAGACTCGACGTTCACGATCTAGGCTTCAAACAAAGACTGATTTGGACCCCCGCAATCGTTACACCACTGCTCCATTGGTTATCAACCACGCGAACGCGATTGACCTCGTCGAGAAGGCTTTCCTGCAAGCGAATCGAGAACACAAGCAAGAACAGAATGAATGCAATATGAAATTCCAAATAAATCTGAGGCTTATGATAACAATAAGGAGTTCAAGTCTTTAATCGAAAGGACTAATCGTCATAGGCGAACAAGATCAAGAACTGGGGCACTGGTTCACAACAAGCAGCCTTGGTGGCACAGTTGTAATAAAACGATGTCTGTTTCACAAAGAAATCAAGAACTAAACAAAACCCAAACCCTAAGGAGAGCGACGGCTGCTAATTACAGAGTCTTGGGCGTCACCCCCTAGACGCGCCCCCTAATGGGCCCAAACACAATACATGGTCCAATAGACCAAAAGACGGTGTCGCAGCACCCTGGTAGATTCTAGATATTGACCTGTTTTGATGATTCCTGTTGATTCCAAAGGGCTTTTCATGTGAGACCACTTGCATTGGCTTCCTTATCAAATTAGCTTTCCAACCATATGTGGATCGTCGAAAACGGAGTCCTGATGCATCCTGGGTGACCAGTTTAAGGCAGACTGGTCCTGTAACCCGAGATGGACTCCAACTTCAGTTGGACTGGGCCTCCACCATGAGAAAGATGAATTAGATGCCCATACTAGACCTCCTCCTCTCCTTGGCTTGTATGTGATGAAGAAGTGATGTCCTCATCACTTGTGGTCATTGTTTCATCAGGTTAGAGGCTGATTTAGGCTTGTGTACAAAAACAAAGTTTGTGGCACACAAACTGAACTACAACTTTTATTTAAGGTTAAACCTCAAAACTAGAACATAAATCAAAGTTCTATATTGGTCAAAGCAGCAACATGAAAAAGTTTAAACTAGAGTTTTAGCTATTTGTAAACATTTTCTTCACCCTTTTCAAATATAAACCCTAACTAACTTTTGTTCAAGAATTAAATTAGAGTTGATTAATCATGAATGCAAGGTTTAGTTGACATCACATGTTTCTACTCAATTAACAAAAATATTTTTAAGCAAAGTTGGAACTATCATTTCATATAACTTCTTGATCCAAAACAACATGCAACTTTTCACATGACCAAGATATGCTCTTGATTAGGTGATGCACATGAAAAGACATGCTTAAAGCTACTCATGCACATTTCAAAAAGGATTTACATTTGAACAAAAGAGTTTTGTCTTTGCCTTTGAAAAGTTTAAGTTAGGTGTCATTTGAAAGAGTTTGACTCCACCATTGCCATCACTTTGCAGAGTGTTAAACTAAAGTTTATAATCATCCTCTGACTTGTCTAGTTTAGGCTTAATCCACTGCTTAACTTAAAACTGACACCTGGGGTGTCACACAATGCGGCGGTGGGAGGCCGGATCTAGGCGGTGAGAGGCCAGATACCGGCGGGGCTCCTCCTAGCGGCTGGCGGCGTCCGACGGGCTTCTCCAAGCGTCGGTGGCCCGTTGCGGGGCCGGATCTAGGTGGCGTGGGGCCAGATCCTAGCGGTGCGCGCGGTCTGAGACTCCCAGCGGTGGCAGATCTCGGCAGGCGGGTGCGGTGGCCGGCGAGGGGTTTGCCCATGATGCATTGGTGCTAGCTGATGCAACTGAGAGGGATGATGGGTTAAGGGTGCCTGAAGGTAAATGGAATGTCCATAACATGCAATACCATATTATTAGTTAATTCAACCAACGCATTGAGTTGAGACATTCATAGCTGAACTTGTAAGTTTTACTTAGTGGATGCTGGTTATGCATGTCGGTCTAGGTTTCTCCCACCTTACAGAGGTCTTAGATATCACTTATCTAAATTTGGGGCAGACATTACCCCACAAATGCAAGGGAGCTCTGCAATCAAAAGCATTCCTTGCATAGAGTAACAATTGAGCGGGCATTATTTGGGCATTTGAAGAACAAGTTTTAGATTCTAGATAATAAACCTTTTCACCCCTACAAGACCCAAGTAAAGGTTGTCCTAGCCTGCTTTATACTCCATAACTAGATTCTGAGCCTTGGGGTTGATCAAGTAGTCCCAACAAAGGATGAGTAGTATGCTAACCCACCACCCATTGCAAGTAGCCCACCAGTTCATCCAATGGTCTCCTAGGACCATAGTGGCATGGCTGCTGTTGGTATTAGTTAATGCACACAGAAAAATCCACAAGCGCATGAATACCATTATAGCTTTTTACCCAGGAATATTCCAAGGTATCGATTTTCATGGGGAATGTGAAGTGTACTAAAGAAGGATCAGCCAAAGATACAGATAAGAAATGTTTTTGTGGGTATAAAAGAATTTCCTAAGGTTTCTTGGAAAAACTAATGAATCAAGGATCAGGTTACTTCGAGGTTAGTCACTTCAGGACATCATAACACTAGCCACATATTTGGATGAGAATGGGGTTTGGAAGCTCCGACTACGGTCCAACAAACACCAGCCCAAACATGGTGGACTACGTCGTCCGTCAGGGCTGTCACCACCTGGGACTACCACAACTATCCATGGGGTTGGGTGCAAACTCAGGTAAACACTAGCCTAGACACCATATCTATGCTAATGATTACTACCATGTCGATGCGAGTGAAGATCCTATAAGTAAAGTAAAGTAAGAATTGAGTTTAATTAAACAGAAAAGCTAGAGATACAAGAATAATATTCCGGATGTTGCTTGAAGACCAGCTACACCCACATAGGTACAAAGTTGAGGAGGCTCCGACGTGCCTGCCTCCTCCCCATCTCTCTCCTCTCATTATCTCCCTCTTTTCTAGATACTAGAATTGGATGGAGCCCATCCAAAGGGACACTACTACAATAATGTGGAAAGAAATGATGCTCAAGTGTGTAGGTGTGTATTACAAGTGAGGAGTGAAGGTCCTATTTATAGTGGAGAGTAGGGGCTACTCTAAGGTGGGCCCATGAATTCATGTGAAGGCTTCTCTCAACCATGAGATGAAGTTGCTTCAAACCAACGCATAGGATTGCTCCAACTGTTCTTATTTGCATGTCCCTAAAGCTGAGGCAGTGGAGTGGAAATAGGGGGGGTCGGCCAAACCCCCTTACGACGGATGACCTAGCACTGATGAGTGGGCCTTCGCCCTTCTGCGTGGTGGCCCTCTAGGTGATGTAGAGCGTGGGTATGATGTTTGGCGTCATGTTGAGCACCGACGTGGGTCCATGGATCCAATAGAGCATCCATTTAGTCCTTTGATCTTGCACGGACATTGGATCAACGGTGGATGGAGTTTGGAGTTGTGTTTCTCGGCCATTCCCATGGATTGGTGACGTGGAGGCAGTGGGCAATGTTATCAGTGGTTACAGTGCACCCTCTCCCAACACACAGCCTGTTCGCTTGTTTCAGCCAGGGCTTATCACCATGATACAGTGTTTTCCTCTTACAGCAAACCAGCACCAGCCGGGCCTATCAGCCCAGAAACCAACCAGCGAATAGGTTGACAATCGTTAGCACACGGTGCCAACTAGTGTCATTCTGACGCGTCGTACAAATACAAAAACTGTGCATGTGCAGATGTGCTATCTCTATTCTTGGAGAGCAATGGACGCGTGCGCATACATACGGGTAGGCTTGGTATCAAACAGGCGAGCAGGTGGTGTGTTGGTTGCTCCTGTCCTATGAGGCCGAAACACAAACAGCACAGCCATGTCAGCCGCTCAACTCGTTTAGGCGTCAGGTGCAGGCCAGTGACACCAAGGCGTCCGTCGTCGTCTTCTGAGCTCCCTGCTACATGGTTCATGGCGTTTTCGTACATGTACGTGCGATTGCTTCGTGCTCAGGGCACAGCAGACAGGAGACCGAGCGCCAGTGCGTGCGTTCTCAGGGTTACACGCTGCCCGCAAGGGCAGGGATGTGACGAGGAAGTCGTCAAATCGAAAAGTTGTATACTGAAAAATTCTCTGTTTTGCTTTTTGTCGCAAGAGGGGTCTCCTGGGCCATGGCAAATTCCTGTGTGTGTGGTTGTGTGAGAATCTCTAGCATTTATCTTTTTTTCTAGTGCATCTAGCGAGGATTAACATGGAGGCTCCGTTGGGGCTTCTAATTAGTAATAGTAAGATACTCACATTAATCAGCAACATCTGGCCATTAAATCAAAAACTCGAGCCATCTATAACCATATATGTTTCTGATTAATGTGAAAATTTCTAGTATTTATGTTTTTTTTCTAGCGCATCTGATGAGGATTAACATGAAGGCTCCGTTAGAGACTCTAATTAGTAATATTAAGATAAGATGTGAGCTGAACAAATCTAGTGGGCCGAGAGAATAGCTTCGTTGGCTTGTCGTGAACTAGATCGAACTGCTGCTTTCCTTGATGGCTGCCTCGCTTTTCTGAAATGTAGCGTCTTCTCTCTTCTGTTGTCCTCGGCTTTTCCGAAATATCTTGTCTCTGTTCTGCTTTCCGAACAGCAGAGCCGGGGTGATGTTAATTAGCACCGAAATGTACCTTGAGACGAAAATGAACAACGAGGTTTCTACTTCGTCCGGAACTTCAATGAAACAAAATACCCGAAGGTTAATCATAACATGTTTTGAAGCGGTGGACAATTAATAGCACCACTGCCAAGTGGTGAGTGTTCGAGCCCTGCCGTTAGATACGTCAATTTTGCCAAGAAATGATTAAATATGGCTACTTCTTATTATGTGTAAGCTCTGGGACAAAACTACGGTCCACACTCTTGAGAAGAAACCGAGGTGTGCTTCCAAAACTGGTTAGGCCAATCTTAATGGGTTTCATTAGAGCTTCATGCGCACTAAATATGCTGACATGGCACTATATTGATGAAGAGATGATAAAAAGGTTCATGGGAGGAAATAGAGTTTCGTGGAGATAAAACTCTTCTGCACTATTTTTAAAAGGGTAAAGTTCACTTTAGGACCTCCAACTATCACAGAAGTATGGATTTCAACCTCCAACTTTAAAACCGGATAACATTGGCCCTCCAACTCTCGAAAAAGTTCACTTTAGGACCCTGGCCGGTTTCCTAGGCGGTTTTGCATGGCACTGTAGCAGTGCTGACGTCAGCGATGACATCAGTACTTCTTTTTAATTTGCAAAATTGATATCTTTTTATTCGGAGCTTCAAATATAGCAAATAATATATCAATTTTGATCGTCTCGATGAGCTCTTTGCAATGGTGTACTCCGTTGTGTTGTTTGAGATAATTTTATTTCATGAAAAAAATAAATATTTCTACAAAACAAGTTAGAATAACAGAACTCGTGGAATTTGTTAGATAAATAATATTTTTATTATTATGTAACACGAAATGTTGTCTTTTTAGGTTCATTTGACCATAGAATATATAAGTTTGACCATTTTTGAAATGCAATAATTCAAAACTTGTTTTGTAGAAATATTTCTGCTTCGTGTCCGCCCGGTCCGCAAATATTTCTGCAATAATTCAAAATATTTCTGCAATAATTCAACAAGGGCGCCGTGTCCGTCCGGTTCTGGCTGCACGACACGAGCTTCTGCTTCGTGTGCTGCCACCTCGCGTCGGGCGGGCGCGAGGGCGACGAGGCGCACCGCAACGCCGACGCCACGGAGATCCTCGCCCGGACGACCTTCCCGCGGGGGCACGCGCTCAACTTACCGATGCCGCACAAGATTCTAGACCACGAGTAAGCCACTCACTATTGCTGCTACCTGCTCCCTCAATTCAATCTAGCTATCCACTGCCACTTCATGCGGTCATACTCATGCCATGCCAGCCAGGAAACAGATACGTACAGGTCGGCCGAATGGTCGTCCAGTTCCTGTGTGCTGCAATAGTAGCTGTAGGAAAGGAAAAAGGACAGGTGTACACGAATCGTATACTGTATCAGATTTGGGTACAAGATAAATATAATACTACTACTACCACTAGCTACTTAATTTCACCATAAAAACAGAAAAAAACTACACTAGGAGCAGTAAACATATCGTTTGATCGTGTCATATGTTGACAGTTAGTTAACCGCAGCTAGGGAAGGTTAATTCAAAAATATCTAAGCGATCGTGGCAGGTCTGATTGACCGTCCAACTCCCTGTTTTATATACTGACTACGTTGGTGTTGTACATATACAAATATACAAAGTATATAAAATACTTGCATACGTCAGCTTAATTGCATAACTTGTTTTGTAGAAATATTTATTTTTTCATGAAATAAAATTATCTCAAACAACAAAACGGAGTACACCATTGCAAAGAGCTTGTCGAGACGATCAAAATTGATATATTATTTGCTATATTTGGAGCTCCGAATAAAAAGATATCAATTTTGCAAATTAAAAAGGAGTGCTGACGTCATCGCTGACGTCAGCACTGCTACAGTGCCATGCAAAACCGCCTGGGAAACCGGCCAGGGTCCTAAAGTGAACTTTTTCGAGAGTTGGAGGGCTAATGTTATCCGGTTTTGAAGTTGGAGGTTGAAATCTATACTTCTACGATAGTTGGAGGTCCTAAAGTGAACTTTACCCTTTTTAAAATATAGGTGTCTCGAAAACTAGGATATGAAACCCATTAAGACTTGCCTTAGTACTTCCCAAGTGTGATTGGTTTTCTATAGTCTTTTAAAAAAAGAGTTGAAGGAGATCTTTACAACGCCAACATCTTGGCTATCTTTACAAGCCGATCCATCAAAATATTGGTTACATGGAGTTTTTAGCGGTTCAAAGGCCAAATCATACTCAATCAATGCGTATGCCATTTACCGATCCTTCCACTAAGGATTAGCTAATGCAACATGTGTTTGATAACATTGGCCTAGCAAGCAACTATACATGTAGTGTCTCAACTTAGCACCAGTGACGGAGCTAGAGAAAATTTAAGGGGGGTGCGCTAGCCCTGTGGGTGCATAGATTTTTACGATATAAGTGTGTATATGGTGGAAAATTGAACATAATCACTGTTTTTCTGATTTTTTCATGGTGCGGCCACACCCCTTGCCATGAACATACATCCGCCCATCCTTTCTGAATATGTGCATACCTTGTCTCAGGATCGAGAAGACATCGACCAGTGTATGCAATAACATATTCTTTTACCGCTGTCTTCTTGACTATCCATGCCGGCTCATAATATATAAAAAGAGTTTCCTGTACAATTTCTTCTAATAAAACATGAACCCGGTAATTCTCTCTTTGTATTTATAGGGGGAAAAAGATCGCCGCAGCAACACACAGCGTGCGCGATTGCTAGTTGCGAGTGCGAGCCAGCCATCACCGATACATAGGCCCTGCGAGGTGTCCATTGGTTGGCCCCATCGTGTCCAGTCTATGGACGGCAACTACATGAGTGACCGCGCCGCGCTCTCGAGAATCGGTGCGAAACACGGGATGAAGGCCACTGCCATTCTTCCTTCCACTGCCGTGCCCTTGGCTGCCGTCTCTTGAGCGCGAGCATCGCTTCTTCTTGCCCACCTCTTCCCACAGCTCCTGCCGGTGCCACGCCGCCGCAGCCTGCTGGTCCTCCCCCCAGCCCTCTGCTAAATCAACCACACCCGGATCCCGCCGAAGCCAGCGCTGACGGTCGCAAACTTTTACTGTATGTAGCTTATAAATCTGACCAATAGACTGTTAAGGTCCTGGACGATTTTGTGATGCAATTACTCACACTGCTAATGAAGGAGCTCGTGCTGAGTGGCTGAATATTTGCTCGTGTGTGGTAGCGTTTGGATTAGTTCTTATTCCGTTCACATGCTAGAAGTAGAATAGGTGCCGGCAGGTACAACACCAAGGAGAGAAGAGACGAAATGGTCTTTGTTACATCGAAGATGGTAGAGAGATGTGGACCCTAGGTGGTGACGTGATTTGATGAGATTGTAGATAAATCTACAAGTGTGGGTCTCCTATCTAGATACAGTACAACATATAGTAGATAGTAGATCACTAGATTGGCACCACGGCAATAAAAAGAGTAGAGGAATCAAGCATTTAACCTTGTGAACGAACCATACTAGAGTACAAACTCGTAATTTTTGTATTACATAAATCTGATAAAACCAGATAACCAATTAACAATTAACTAATGAACGCAACTTAATAATCACAGATATAGGAAGGGTCCCATGATATTAAAATGATAACAGCACAGAGAGCCGTACTATACCTATGATCTAGCAGCACTACGAGATACAGTAGCTTTGCCGAGTGTCAGGGGCACTCGGCAAAAGCCCAAAAGCACTCGGCAAATGCTTTGCCGAGTGTAACACTCGGCATACAGCACACGGCATTAATTTGTTGGCAAACAGTAGTTTGCCGGGTGTTTTATATCGCGCACTCGGCAAATAGTTTGCCGAGTGTCAATAAACACTCGGCAAAAATAAACTCTCGGCAAAAAAATGTTAACGGGATGGCACGGTGACACCGATTTTGCCGAGTGCACGACGGAAAAACACTCGGTAAAGTTTCGCAAGTTTGCCGAGTGTCGAGCCTAGAACACTCGGCAAAGTTTATAAACTTTGCCGAGTGTCAATTTGAAAACACTCGGTAAAGTTTCTAAAGTTTGTCGAGTGTCAAGATGAAAACACTCGGTAACGCTTATAAAGTTTGCCGAGTGTCAAGACTAAAGCACTCGGCAAAGTTTACACACTTTGCCGAGTGTCATACCCAATACACTCGGCAAACAAGCACGCAACAAATAGATTTTATGGTCGCTTTGCTGAGGGTCTATTTGAATACACTCGGCGAAAAAGGTTCTCAGAATAACAGAAATTGGTCTCTTCGCCGAGTGTTTTGGCTTGACACTCGGTAACTCCTCGCTTTGCCGAGTGTTACACTCGGCAAAGCGACCAATACCCCCCTTTTTTACTAATTTGTCCCGTATAACGGACCCCTCTCAATTCACAATAAACCATCACAATTCACAATAAAGCATCATCACAGGCATATGTCACAGACATAATTGTATTTCACAGGCATAATAAACCATCATCACAATTCACAATAAACCATCATCACAATTCACAATAAACCCATCACAAAGTCACAACTAAGTCACAATAAGCCACAAATGCAAATGCAATCACTGCGGAGGCCCTTGGAACCACTGTGACAAATCTGGGTCTTGAGACTGATTATTTGATGTCGCCGATTGATTCTGCACAAAAGAGAAGAGATTGCATGTGTGAGCTACAGATATAAAAAACCTCCGTACCCAAGCTTATCTCGCTAATAAACCTCTATAAAACCCCCTGCCATCTAAAGTTCTCACATCTAAAGTTCTCTAAGTCATTTTGAGCTAACATCTAAAATTCCCTAAGTCAAAGTATTCAATCTGTAGTATAAGGTGTCAAGTGACTCACAGTAGTAGTTGTGGGTGGCTGAGGTGGAGGGAATAGCACCGGTGGCGGTGGCAAAGCTTGAACCATACTCGATGCAAAATTCTGCATGTATTGGAACATTTGGTCCATCCTCAACCGATTTTCTTCCTCTATCCTCTGCATCGTCCGCCGTTGTTCTTCCTCCATGTTCTGCCGCTTGGCCGCCACCTGCTGAATCATCTCCGCTATCCTCGCCTCCATCTCCTCCTGTTGCTTCGTTTCTGCTTCCACTCGGGCCTATAACATTTCATCCCAATGTTACAATGCAAAGCTAAAGTACGTAACAATCAACGAACGATGAATAAATAAGAAATAACATGGAGAGCTTCCATCTGGAACTGTGTAGCGGTTGGCCGTGGGCGTATCGCGTGGGCTCGCGCTCGTGCTCCTTGCTCGGATCTAGGAGTAGAGGCCATGTCAATTGTACTGTCACCAATCCAGTACCGGCCATGCTTCTTGCCTCCTCCCACCCTCATCACGATTTCTCCATCAAGATCTTGGGTGCTCAGATCGAACTGTGGCCCATGAACCTGCCTTGCCATCGCTGTGTACTCACTGACGCGGTTGTGGATGCTGGGATCGTTGTACGCCTCGGGCGGGTCCTCTGGGTTGAAGTCGATGTTTGCCACCACCTTGCCCTTTTTGGACAGAACCCATGCCTTGAAGTGGGAGCAAGGCTGGCCATCATGTGACGACGACTGCGGCAAAAATGCAAAATGATTAGAAGTTATGCAGAATTGAGTGTTAGAATAAAGAAATGAATTTGCGTACCCATTTTTCCCTGTCTTCATCGAGGCTCAGGCTGCCTTGATGGTGTGATGCACGTGGCATCAGCAAACACTGGTCCCGGCAAGCGGTGTGCGTCTCCACCCACCCGTGCTCCAACCACTTGTCCACAATGTATTCCTAGCACTAGGTATGCTGGGCGCACCAGTACGGAGGCACCTACGTGATCAAGTGTATGACATATGAAAAAAATAAAATTAAGCGTAATTAATCTCATAAAAAGTAAGTATTAATGTTCTATATTTACCTGTAAGAATTGTTCCCAGGTCAGGTTCATTGTTCTTGCCTCTTCTTTTTTAACCTTCATCCCTCTGTGTTGAGCATAGTAGTCGATGATGGTCTGGACGCGCGCCTCGTAGTGCATGTCCTTTACGAGCTTCTTTGCGGCTTCTTCAAAGATGGAGGCCGCCTTGGCCTCGTACCCCTCCTGGCATCTATAGAAGTCCTGCATATAGACGCGATGTAAACAGTCATTACTTCAAGAATGTCCAATGAATGTGATGTATTGAGCAATGTAGTGCGAGGAATACTTACCCATAGCTCACCCTTCACCCGCTCTGCCTTGTTGGGGAATATCCTGCCGTCACGATCAGCGGCGTCGAGGGCGGTGACGTAGTGGTCCCACATGTAGGCTAGTACAGCTCTTCGCGGATCTGCACTAAGCCAGGGAAGTGTATCCTACACAAAAGGCCAAGGATGTCGTTGACCTTGCGGTTGTGATCACCCCACCGACCTTAATCCAAGCCCTGCCCAAGTGATTAAGATAAATTATTAGTTTCCATTGTAATTTTTAACATATCAAATGAAAAATTATTGAGAACATCTAAAGTTACTTTTTCCCAGAGGGTCGAATCATTGGGCGCCTCTCAAGATGTATCGATCGCCTCAGGAGGGTCGAGGGACCTTGCAACCAGACCTAGGAACCCACTGCCTCCTCCACCTGTACTGCTCCTCCTATACCTCCTCCTCGTCACCAGAGGCGTGCGTGGAAGGTACCTCCTCCTCATCATTAGAGGCGTGGGTGGAAGGTACCTCCTCAGACGATGATGAGGGGGCTACAGGCGATAGGGGCCTCGCCCCTTTACCCTTCCCTTTACCCTTCCCTCCACCCTTGCCTCGACCCCTCCCTAAAGTTGACCCTAAAGCTTTGGTCTTTCCGTAAAGCGCCACGATATTCCTCGTACAACCCACCATTGTTCAATCACCTGCAATTAAAAAGAGTAAACCAATCAGCACAGATAAACAAAACATACTTAGAAAGATATGACTAATAATAAATAAATTAGTACGGCTCATACATGTATTAGAAATAATCATCATGATCGGGATTAGCTGGATCATAAGTCTCATCATCACTATCACGCATGTCGATATAATCATCATGATCGGGAATGTCGTCATCACTGTCATTGCCTAAATGTAATCGCTGAAGTAATTCTAAGTCCTTCACATTATGAACCTCGTCGCCAGCGTCCTCGTCAGCAACCCTTTCTTTGTCTACTCCATTCCGATTGCTTCGGTTAAGTCTATCTCAAAACTCCCTTCGAGCCCATCTTCTTGGAAGAACTCTCCATCATATGTGTTGGGGTCTATGTTGTAATCTTCATTGTTTGGTATAGGTAGTTTACCGTGTGGCGATACCTTGTTCACAACATCCCAACCCTTAAGACAGTTGTCGGTTTGGCACGGGTATGAGAGATAATAAACTTGCGTGGCCTGTTGAGCCACAATATAGACATCGTTTCCTGGTAAGACGGATGATTGTCGAATTTCAACTAGCCCAAGATTAGGGGTCCGTCTCACTACTGATGGATCAAACCAATGGCATTTGAGTTTGACTGGATTAAGAGGTTTGCAACCATGAAACATGAGTTCGTATATTTCTTCAATTCTTTCGTAGTACTCGACCCCATCAAAGCCCAGCGTAAAAACTCCGGTATTTGTGGTTCTTTGATTGGGCCGACTCTGCTCGTGGCTTGTTGTGTGAAAGTGATAGCCATTCACGTCATAACCGGTAAATGACTTGACCCTATAGGCACAGCCATCGGCAACCTGTCTCAACTTGGCACTCATAGACGCATCAGTTTGGCCCTACAAGTTCAAGCAGTGTGGTTCATTATATTATTCGCATGTACGAGCAACTTGTAATGTCAAACTAAGTATGAGCTAAATTGGACTGTACCTTCTGTTTGAACCAAGAAATGAAATTGGGCATTCCATTTCCCGCACCCTCTCTGAGAAGGGTCTCAGCTTCCTGCGGGGTAGGTTCCCTTGATTCACGCCAGAATTGATGATGAAATTCCCTGTACCAACGAGAAACATGTGAGTTGGACACAGAATAGTGACTACTTGAGAACAAGTTTGTTGAGAACTTACAGCATGTATGGCTCCACTTCGGATAGGTTGGTCAACACATATAGCATGATAGTGCGCCACTCTTCATGTTTCAAGGTCTTGTGGGTCGCACCACTTGCACTTCCGAGTTGCCCTCGGAAAATGCTAAGGCTCGATTCATCTTCGTCGGCATTGTAATGAGGGGGTGGATTATGCACGCTAGGAAGGTTGTCAGCATAGTATTTTGTTGTGAAGTTTGACACCTCCTCCAGAATGTATGCCTCTGCAATGGATGCTTCAATTTTGCATTTATTTTTACATTTAGTTCGAAGAACCTTTTGACATCTCCCAATTGAATAGCACCAACGGCCCTGCACAGGCCCCCCATTCGTGCTTCATACAGGAGGTGTAGAATCATATGCTGCATCGGATTGAAGAGGCTGGGTGGAAAAATATTCTCCAACTTACAGAGCAACACATGCGCCATTCTTTCCATTTCTGCAACCACGTTACGAGATAACTCCTTGGCACATAGCTGGCGGAAGAAATTGCTCAACTCCACTAGCACATGCCAGACATGCTTAGGGACATAGCCTCGAACCATCACCGGAAGTAGGCGCTCAAGCCATATGTGGTAATCATGACTCTTGAGACCGTTGATTCGCATAGTAGCTAAGTTCACTCCCCTCTTCAGATTCGCTGCATACCCATCAGGGAACATTAACATTTGGAACCATTCTAGTACCTCCCTCCTTTGGGCCCTCGTTAGGACGAAATCGGCCTTAGGCTTTCTCCATGACTTGCCGGCTCTGGGAGGCGCCATGTTCAGCTTTGGTCTATCGCATAACCTCGCTTGATCCACTCTAGCCTTAACACTATCCTTTGTCTTATCAGGAATGTCCATGATTGTACCAAAAATTGCCTCGGTGATATTCTTTTTAGTGTGCATTACATCAATGTTATGTGGAAGAAGAAGATCATCAAAATAGGGGAGGTTCCACAAGCACGACTTCTGAGTCTAGGCATGTTGCTCGCCATATCCCACAAAACCACCTTCTTGTTTATTGACCTCGAGAGCATCTAACTGAGCACGAACCACGGCTCCTGTCATCATCTGTGGTGCAGGGTCTTTAACTACGGCACCTTTCGTAAAGTTCTTGATGTCTAGTCTGAATGGATGGTCAGGAGGGAGAAATTGTCGATGTTTGTCGAATGAAGAATACGTGCCACCCTTCGTCAACCAAATGAACATAAGAGAAGCCTTGCATACCGGGCATGGGAACCTCCCGTGAACACACCAGCAGCAGAAAATCTAATATGCCGGCAAGTCATGCAGGGAGTACTGGTACCAAACATGCATCTTGAAGTTTGTCATTGTAGCTCGGTCTTATGTCCATACCCCTTCCTCCCAAGCTCGGACCAAATCATCAATCAGAGGCTCCATGTACACACTCATATTATTCCTTAGGTGTTCTGGAATTATCAATGACAAGAATATATTCTATCGTTGAAAGAGGACGCCAGGGGGGAGATTGAGGGGGATAACGAACATGGGCCAACAGGTGTACGGGGCAGCCGCCATTCCATAAGGATTGAACCCATCTGTTGCCAGCGCAACACGTACATTACGAGCCTCTAGAGCTTTCTCACGGTGAATCTCATCAAACCTTGTCCAGGTTTCACCATTGGATGGGTGTACCATCTTCTCAGGATTGTATCGACGTCCGTTTTTGTGCCATGTCATCTGTTTCGTGGATTCCTCAGTCATGTAAAGCCGTTGGATCCTTGATATGAAAGGAAGGTACCATATGATCTTCACGGGGATTGCGAGCTGCCTCTTCTGACCATCACTAGAGTCTACGTCTAGGAACCTAGACGATTCGCACTTCACACAGTACTTTTCTTCCGCATACTCTTTCCTAAATAAGATGCACCCCTTCAGACAAGCATGTATCTGCTCGTATGGCATCTTAAGTGCACGAAGGAATTTCTGTGCCTCATACATGCTCTTTGGCAAGATGTGACCATCTGGGAGCAGACTGCCAACAACTGTGAGCATAACATCGAAGGCGTCTCGACTTAAGATAAACTGGGACTTCACGGCCATTAGGCATGCAATGGCATCCAGTTGAGAAACCTTGGAATACCCGTGAAGGGGTTGTTGTGCCGCAGACAACATGTCGTAATACGCATTTGCAGTAGCCTCTGGCTCCTCCCTACGTCCTTCATCGAAGTGTGCTTCATGATAGTCATTTAACATGTCTCCTACCCCGGCATCCCCATCATATACCTCGATGCGTTGTCTCACGACCTCGTCTCTCCCACGATCGGCTTCACCATGGTAGATCCACCTGGTATAGTCTGTCGTAAATCCATTCTTGCAAAGATGTTTACCCATGACCAGCTTGGTTTGCCGACGCGTGTTTGCACATTTGCTGCAGGGACACCAAGTGACACTAGCTCCTTTAACCCTTGCAAATGCCCGTTCCAAGAAAGCATCGGTCTTGTCAATCCATTCTTCGGTCCACGAACTCTGACTAAAGCGGCCCGTGTACATCCACTCACGGTCATCCATCCTCTAGCATATCAGCGAGTAATATAAAAAATCACGTTGCATCTACACGTTCCTATACTATCTAATAGGTGAAGATAGGTCCTAATCCCACCCGTGGATGTATAGATGGGGTTAGTTTCCATGCTCTACTCCTATCCGAAATAGAATTTAGTCAGCAGCTCTCCGCTGTTCTCCAAATACACGTCCTGGAAGGGAGATTGTGTATCCGGAGAACAACAGGGAGATGCTGCCGAAACTCTATCACGGATCGGAGTAGAGCATGGAAACTAACCGCATCTACACATCCTTAGGCTGTCCAAAAAACGTGGACAACTCGAAACAGATACGGTTATAGATATGCAAAGATCTGCATATTTCCAACCGTATCTCTTTCGAACGGGAGACGCCTAGCTAGGTTACGTGATATACGAACATGATATGGAAAGAAGGGTCTTTTATGCCTCACCTTGCTGTCCTGCAAAGTGACGAGTCGAGGATGTTGCAATAGCCTCTCCTGCAATAAAAGGAACATAATAGTGTCAAATCTAAATTTCGGTAGCACCTCCCCTGCATGGGGAGATTTCCAAAACATGCAACAAATAAAACGGCACGATGGCCGACAACCACATACACATCTTATACCTTGCAAAACGACAGCAAGTTCTATATTCGCTACACGAAAGTTTGCAGTTGCCACTTCCAAGAGTAAGGATACGTACTGTATATAGGGACGCGTCCTTTTATATAGAGGAAAAAAACAAAGAGAATGAAGTAGATGCTGTATGTACATTTAATTATGTTTTCATCCCCGTGAGCCACGGCGTTTGATCCTCGAACCAGAACCAGCGTCACCTACTACTACTGGCTACTGCTACCGCTACCAACGCGTTGCATGCAGAAACCGATCGAAGGTAGCAGCAGCAGCAGATATTCACGACGAAGCTTGCAAGGACCAAATAGACAGCCAGCCAGCCAGCATCTCTGTTACTGTGCAGACTGCCAGACTCACAAGGTGGTGCAGTGCAGCAGTCCAGCTGAGGCCGATCGAGGGGAGTGGTGGAGACAGAAGACGCGAGCAGCAGCAACAACAACAAAAGCTGCTGCCACCGCTCAAGTACATCTAGGTATCGTCCGGGCGAGTGGATGGATTGTGTGCTTGACTAGCTAGCCTACCAAGTACAGCAACCGATTAGTCAGGCCCAGCCAGCTCAGTTGAACTTGAAGTCCCCAAAAGCCAAAAAGATCATATACAGTACTTCATATCACTACGCCAGATTTGCACGTCACTGCCGGCCTCATCACTGCCGGATTTGTGAGAACCGGCAGTGATGTAACTTCACTGCCGGTTATGAGTTTGAAAATGAAAAAATGATTGGTGCTAAGCTAAAACCAGCAGTGAAGGACCACATCACTGCCGGTTTGTGGCTTGAACCGGCAGTGTTTTGGCGGACACTCATCACTGCCGGTTTAAGCCAAGAGCCGACAGTCATTGGGCACTATCACTGTCGGTTCTAGCCAAGAACCGACGGTGATAAGCCTACAACACAAAAGGCTACAGCCGTCCTCTCCTTCCTCCTCTCTTCCATCCCAAGAACAGAGGCGCGCGTTTGGATCCTTCCCTTCATTGTTGCGGCTGCTCTTTACCATGAAGCTAGTGCTTGGATTTTGAAGAATGGCTTGATCTTTTTGCTTTAAGGTTAGTAACAAACATCCACTTTTTTGATTTTGTTGCTTAATTAGCTTCATTTTGATGGCTACATTGCTTGATTCTCATTCTAGTTCTTTCTCCATTCTAGAGAGCACTTTTCCAATTGGACATTTGTGCAAGGCTCAAATTGTGGTGAATCCATCATCCAAAAGGTTGGTGTCTATGAACACATTTAAATTCCTAGCTAATTATTCTATGGTGGTCAAGATCATCATTGTTAGTATGTGATGCTATAATTAGTTCTTAGAAGTAGAGTAGAATAGTTGTTCTTCAATATTGTGCAATAATTGTTTTTTACTACGATTTTCAATTTACAGGGCCGGGGCTACCAATTTCAATTTTTCAATAATTAGTGTACAATAATGTTTTCCAAAAATGGTACTTTCGAGCAACAATTGTTATTCATGAAGCTCGATTTCTTATTAATTCTTTGTAATTACTGTCTCAGTATTTTTTGTGCAGAGATGGATCCAGAGTGGATGCATCTGTCCTGAATGGACAAGCGGTACATGCATGGCGTCTACCAGTTTATCACCGATGCCAAAGCCCATGCTGGGAATGGGAACCCTATCTTCTGCCCATGCAAAGATTGCAAGAATCATAGGAACTTTCGTCAAATTGAGTCTATACGATCGCACTTGATTACCAGGGGGTTCATGCCAAACTATACGACATGGACTATGCATGGCGAGGTTGGTGTGAATGTTCTGCAGGAAAACGATGATGATGTGGACATGCCTGACGTAGCCATCCACAATGCTGACGAGGAACCCGGTGTCAACACAGAACTTATGGCCATAATTAATAATGTGTTTAGGAACACGCTAGCTGACAACACCGAGGATAACGATGGCATTTCTCAGCTGCTACGTAATGTAGAGACCGGATGTCTTAGTGAAAGACAGCTGAGAAAGCTAGAGAAAATAAGACAAGATGGCAAAACACCATTGTATAGGAATTGTCCAATGAGCAAACTGGAAGCCAACATCATGCTGTTAGAGTTCAAATCGACAAACAGATTAAGCGATAAAGGTTTCGATCAGTTGTTAGGTATAATAAGGAAAATGCTCCCAGAAAAAAACGAGTTGCCAGAAAAGACATACTTGGCCAAGCAAATGATCTACCCCATCGGCCTCGAGGTTGAAAAAATCCAAGCGTGTTCCAATGATTGCATATTGTACCGTGAAGAAAAATACAAAGACTTGGACAAGTGCCCCAATTATGAAGCTCCATGGTACAAGGAAGGGTCGTTAGATGAGGGTACCAAGACTAGAGGAGGTCCTGTAAAGGTCGTTTGGTATTTCCCTATAGCTCCCCAGGTGCATAGGCTGTTTGCATGTGCAAAGTCAGCCAAGCTATTGCACTGGCATGGCGAAGAGCGTAAGAAAGATACAATGATGAGGCACCCCGCCAATGGGTATGACTGGAGGACTGTCAATACTATGTTCTATAAGGACATCGGTGGAGAGTTAAGGCACCTTTGGTTTGCTTTGAGCACAGATGGGATGAATCCTTTCGACCAGGTTAGAAGCAATCATAGCACCTGGCCAGTGACGCTCTGTATATACAACCTTCCACCTTGGGTCTGTATAAAGCGGTCGTACATCTAGATGCCACTACTAATCCAAGGGCCAAGACAGCCTGAGAATGACATCGATGTGTTTCTGGAACCAGTGATCGATGAACTAGTGGAGATGTTTGAAAATGGTGTGTCGGATGTTTGGGACGAGTACAAAAAGGAACATGTCATGATCAAGGGAGTACTTATCGCTACAATCACCGACCTACCAGGTCGAGGTTTGTTGTCCAGAGAGAAGACAAAAGGCTATACTAGATGTGTCGAGTGCTTAGACGACACCGATGCGGTAAATCTACTAAATAACTCAAAGATAGTTTATATGGGACACCATAGGTTCCTACCTAAGGATCACCCTTACCGTAGGAACAGAAAAAATTTCAACGGTGCTATTGAGAAATGCTTAGCTTCAAAATATCGAGACGGGCCCACGATACTTCGAGAACTCAACAAACTAGAGGTTGTCCTTGGGAAGGGGGACAATGCAGTAGCAGCGCCTGATGGGATCGTTTGGAAGAAAAATCAGTTTTCTGGAAACTACTTTACTGACCATTTCTGAGTGTACGCCACTGTCTTGATCCCATGCACATCACTAAAAACGTGTGCGCTAACACTCTTAACACCTTGATGAACACCGGGGGGACATCGAAGGATTCACTAGCCACATGCCTGGACATGCAACACTTGGGAATCAGGAAGAGCTGCATCCTGTGGAGTTAGAGAATGGCCAGTTTAATATCATTGTTGCATGCATATGTGTCGTAGACTATATCCTAATAGATTGGCTGCGAACAACACTTAGCTGGTTCTTTATCTCGGACATCGTCGAGAACATAACATCTAATGCAAGTGGTTGGCTCTGGATGTGTGAACTCAGTTTTTTGATCCCTGTGAGGGGTTCGAATCATCGGAACCATATCCACGGGACGGGAATACAGAGCCCGGATGTTATAAGCGCCCAATTAAGTGTTGTGCGCATCTGTTTAGAGACACTTTGACATATTTGCTATGGTGTGCCTGATTTCTCGCACTTCAAGGCACTTTCTTTGAATGCTAGTGATATCCCCATCCCGCAAGCAAGCGAATGGTTTGCAAGCTACAACCATACGGATGTGGTAAAATTGTCACTTATACCTGAGTCATGGTTATTTGTTGTTTATTATTGTAATAACATTCTCTAATTTCTTTCTTTTTCTCCGCATGTAGATTGCGCTATAAGACCTTACCTATGCTGCATATGGCTTGTGGGCCGTTCTAGACCAAGCTACGGAGCAACTCGGGTACGATTGGGATTTCTGCAATGGAAACCTCGGCCAGCTCACTATAGAAGGACGCCAGTACTGCATAAGGATTACTAATAGGGGCAGTGGTCGTTCAGTAGGTTACATCTATGGTTGACCATTCTTTCGGTATTATGAGGCACGAGAGAGTGCACTCATACGTGCATTGGACTTCATCGATACAAGCGGATACATAATCCGTGACATCAATTACCATATATGGCTACAGAGGCATGTTAGTGTGCGTGGCTCGATCGATCCCCGCAATGATTCTGATAGTAATTAATATTTATTTAGCTAGGTTTTCAAGGTCGCAGTTTAATTGGGTTCTAATTTTAATATGTACGCTTTGTGTGTTTAATTATTGCCATGCATGTAATTCGTGTAACATTTGTTGGGCAATTAGAAATATAAATTCTAGTGTCGTATTGGTCTCAAAATTATTCTCAGGCTTGCACGTGCCACGTGTGAAGGAAACACTAAGTTTGGGATTTTTCGGAGATGGTTTGCTACTTTCTGAGGTTTAATTAAATTTCCACGTGATGATACCTATTAATTATAGGTTGAACTGAGTCTATCCACAAAAAGATCTGGAATGGTGCCAAACTTTTACACAGGCTCTAATGTGCCCTAGGGATAAGAATTTTGTGGAGGTGGATGAAAAAATCTATTGGGTCCAAGAAGAAATTCACCCTCTTTTGTCTCATTTGGCACAGAGAAAAATATAATAAATAAAAAAAATGATCAGAAAAGCCTAAGATCTTGTGTGGGGTCTTAATTTGGGTGTACATGCTTGCCAAAAAAATTTCAAGCCATTTTGACATAGGTGGAGTATACATGCTTCACAGAGGTACATGTGCCCTTTCATCGAACCATGACTATACACATAGGTTATCATGGTTTCTATGGTTCATAGGCATTCCAGTGTCGTATTGGTCTCAAACTTTTTCTTAGGCTTGCATGTGCCACATGTGAAGGAAACACCAAGTTTGGGATTTTCCGGAGATGGTTTGCTACTTTCTGAGGTTTAATTGAATTTCTGCGCGACGACACCGTTTAATTATAGGTTGAACTGAGTCTACCCACAAAAAGATCCGGAATGGTGCCAAACTTTTACACAGGCTCTAATGTGCCCTAGGGATAAGAATTTTGTGGAGGTGGATGAAAAAATCTATTGGGTCCAAGATGAAATTCACCCTCTTATGTCTCATTCAGCACATAGAAAAATATAATTAATAAAAATGATTAGAAAAGCATAAGATCTTGTGTGGGATCTTAATTTGGGTGTACAAGCTTGCCAAAACAATTTCATGCTATTTCGACATAGGAATATATATGCTTCTATTTATTCATTATATAAAAGAATTTTTTTAATATATATAAACATCACTGTCGGTTTCAAAAAATCGGCAGTGATGAGAAAAAACCGACAGTGATGCTTGTTATCACTGTCGGTTTATTTCGAAAACCGGCAGTGATATATAAAAAATTAAAAAAAATTGTGCCAGCCCTCGGGTTTGAGCTTGGGACTCGGGCTATAGAGTTCAAACACTGAACCGCTGCGCTAGTATAGGATGTGTGCCAATGTTTGTTTATTTTATCTTTTTGACCTTTAGACCGCTTAATAAATTATAAAATTAAACCACAAAAATTGGGCCGTCCGGGATTCAAACACGGGTATCAGTGGCTAAGTTACGGGGTCTTAACCATTGAGCCAGTAGGAGGTATTCGAAAGAAGTGGAAAAGATAAGGTACTTATGCTATAACCGCTACACGGCAATCACTGTCGGTTTAAAGAATGGCCCAGCAGTGATGTACCCCCATCACTGTCGGTTTCTACTTACAACCGACAGTGATGTACCCCCATCACTGTCGGTTTCTAATTAGAACCGGCAATGATGAGGTCTAGTATAAAAGCCCACCGTGGGTTGAAAAATTTCAACCCCGCGCCAACCGTTCCTAGCCCTGCGCTCCTCTTCTTCGACGCCGACGCCCGTGCACCACCCCACGCTGGAGCACCTGTCCATCGCTCCCACGTCGCCGTTCCCAGCCCCACGCTCCTCTTCTTCGACGCCAAGGCCCGTGCACTGCCCCACACCGGAGCAACAGTCCACCGCCCCGCGCCGCCGTTCCTAGCCCCGAGCTCCTCTTCTTCGACGCCAACGCCCGTGCACCACCCCACGCTGGAGCACTCCCCACGCCGTCCACCGCCCGACGTCGGAGCACCACCGAGCCCTTCAGGAGTGCGCACGGACAACTGCTTTCCCACCCCACGGTGAGTGCGTGGCTCACTACCCGCTAAGTGTTAGATGAAATGCCCCACAGTTGTTATCTTCCCAATAGCAGTCGATTCCTATTTGATTGAGTTACACGCTGTTACTCCTTGGTTTAGCTATCCTTATATGTACATGCTGTTACATAAACTAGTTAGTTTTTCCCTGAAGAGATTTTGCTACCTACTGATTTGTTGAGGACCTAGTAATCATGGCCCTAAACTGTTTAAGAACCATTGGTGTTATTTGCATGTTGTCGCAACAAGTTATTCCCTCGAGTCACAGCTAAGTGACCTTTTGCGTTGTGTGCAGTCTAAGTATTTAAACATTGATCATCAACACCTCTTGACATAGTTAGATTGAATATGTGACAATGATATGAGCATATCTATCTCGAATAGTAGTTGCATAATGTTATAATATCTCTGTACTTTGTAATTATTGCAAACAATGGAAACTAGCAGTCAAAGGTACACGTTAATGACTGTGGACGTCTTATTTGTGACGGTAGGGAGTGTTCTGTTTGTATAAGAGTTAGATAAGAATTTCTGCTCTTGCTTAAGCAATGATGGATTCTTGTCAAATGTGTACATGTATAATCGCTATAGGTAGAGTGTCAATTGCTTTTGATGGAATGTATAGCATGCTTAAAAAAGGCATCTATAGATGTTTATTCCAAAAAAAGTTAAAAACAACTTTTAAAATTGGCTCGGCAGCAGCAGCAAGCATGATTACTAAACCACATTGATCTCTGAATAATAAATAGTCCAATTATTGAAGTTATTTTTTTATCATGTCAAGGATAAAGAACATTAAATGGATTTAGTTTGGCCATATAACTTTAATAATAGCTCTTGTTCAGTGAGTTACCATTACCACTTACCACATGCCTAATTTACTTAAATGTATAGGCAACCATGGCATGGTATGTAGTGCATGTTGATCACATGCCTGGGATTTATCGAACCTGGGAAGATTGCTATGCTCAAGTCAATCGTTACCCTGGTAATTTGCACAAAAAATACAACACAAAAGCTGAACCTTTGAAGGCCTACTATAGTCATCCGGCCTACCTTACAAACCATGGGCAACTGGCCTACTATGGTCCAATGAATGCAAACCATGGCCATCCACTGGCACTGGAGATCGAAGAGAAGACATTCGCTGGAGATGTATTAGGAGAATTGCTCCTTGGTCTTGGAAAGATGTCATGCTTTTATTTATGGCTATGGTCATCGCTTTTCTTATTTGGAAGTTGATGTAGGCTTAGTTTCATAGAACAGTAGGTGGACTTTGTTGTATGTGGTCAATCAAACAACGAATTTGTTCTTGGTGAACATATGCTATTATTTGACTTTGTTGTATGTGGACTTATTATTAGACCTTGCATTAAACATATTATATATATATATGAACATATGTTATTAGTAGTTGTCCGCGACCAAAACTAACCACGATCGTGTCACAGCCATGACTCATCGTTGCCTGTTACCCCATCGCCAAAGAACTGATCGGCAACAAGAAGCGGCTGATATCGCTGGGACAGGAGAACCGCATGATCCGACAAACAGTGACGGTGTCAATCAGGTCGGTGAGAACGAGCAGCCATGGACCCCGTCCGGCCTGCTCGATCTAGGTCAAAATGACCAAGATGGCCAGGTAACTTTGGTATCATGTCACTATGTAGCCACACACGCTAATCAATTGAGAGGGTCATAGCTTACTTGGTGTCTCTAGCAGGAGCCTTCGCCGGCCGAGGAGCCAGAGGGTTTGGGTAGCAGGAAGGCCAGATCTAAGCGAGGCGTGTCAAAGATTCCTGTTGGTAGGAATGCACACTAGCACATTACTGAGTTTGATGAATTCGGGGATCCACTCTCACCGCCTATAGCTTTGACCAAATACAAGACTATCCTCGGGTTACTTGTTAGGGACTTCATCCCAATTAAGTACAGGAAGTGGATTGGGAAAGATGATGACCGGTGGAGGGTTCCCGAAAGCGAGAAGGATTACATATGGGATGTCAAGATCCTAGAGTATTTCACTTTCCCAGCCGAGTATGACCAGGAGTTAGTCAAGAAAAAAGCAAAAGAAATCATGGGGACATGCTTCAAGAATTTCAAGGGGACATTGTACAAGAATTTTGTCCTCCAAAATAAAGAGCCAGATTTCGATGGTGGATAGTTTAGCAAGCAGAAGGACTTATGGCAGGATTTTAAGGAATACAGGTTATCCGAGGAGTACATAGAACTGAGCAGGAAGAATAAGGAGAATTTATAGAAAGCAACCAATCCTCATCATCTCGGCTCTCGTGGCTACGCCAAAAAGATGCCAGAATTTGAAGCAGAACTTCAAAAGATCGATCGCCTTGCTAAGGAAGGCGATCAGGTTGAGACCGCCGATTGGGAGCCTAGATTGGTATTATACTGTATGGGGAGAAATATATGGCACACCGAGGACGGGAGCTTTAGCTCCTCAAATCAACCGATGAGCGACCTCATCCAGAGGATCTCCCAGGTAACTAAGGAGGTGTGGCAAGGGACTCACACTTCTAATAGGGAGAGAGACGTGGTCACCCAAGCACTCGGAACCAAGGAGCAGCCTGGTCGCACTAGAGGAACCGGTGTTGTTCCTTGGAAACTAGCATTCCCCCAAGAATCTAACACTTACCGAAGCCGCTCGAGGGGTAGAGCGGAACATGAGGCAGAGTATTTGAGGAGACTAAAAGAGATGGAAGACAGAATGGAAGCACGGATTGAGGCGACAGTTGAAGCGCGAGTCGAGCAAATTTTGCAATCCAAGGGGTTAGTAGTACCACAAAACCCTACTCCCAGTGCATTTAGCCCACAGTTTAGGGGTCGCAGCAACTGTGGATCGACCCCGCTCAATGAAGAAGAGGTGAATGTGCCTCATCTAGTGGATGACATCACTAAACCCGTCAATGTTAGGTTGTACATCCGTCAGGAATGGACAAAGGACAAGGTGGCGCTCGGCCAGGCCTGGCCTGCGGGAGACGGGACAATTAATGGCCGTCCAATTCCACTGGGGTACGCTTGCGTCACCATTGATAGAATACTTGATAAGAAGCATAACAAGATACCCATTGAGTACCCCGTAGTGGAAGACAGGCCAAAACTTGGTCAAAACAAGGGCTCTCAAGTGCCCTAGCGCAAGCGCTTCATTAAGCTTGACCATCAATTGTCCTCTGATGATGAGGATGACTACGAGTCTTCGCCCACCCGCGATGATCACTCACCATCTCCCAACAGAGATCACTCCCCTCCTCATCCAGAGCCATCACCCCCGAGAAGACAAAGGTCTCCTTCTATTCCTCCTCGTTCGACTCCATCTTCATCAGCCCCGAGAAAAGAGACTCCTCCTCCTCCTCCATTTTCATCAGTGCTGGAAAATAGAATTCTTGTTGTCATCCTCCTCCTCCACCTCAGCCCAAAACAAGATCAAGGACATCCTCGCAGTCGTAGAAAAGGTCCTTGGATTCGGTCGCTAATGCTCCCAAAGTGGACCAACAGAAAAGAAAAAGGCCGTTCAGTGGCAGCATTACCACCTTGATGAAAGAAAAAATTACAGCACACATCTCGAAGGAAGATTGTGTTAGTTTCTTCAATCTATGTGCCTCACTGCCTCTATTTTTGTTGAAGTCTGAATTCAAAAGGCAAACACAGAATAAATACACTACAACAAGAGACGAAGAAACACAAAATAAAAATCTGACAACATATATGCGCCAGTTACATGAATATTACATGGCTCAAGCAACATAGACGGACGACTTTGGTTTTGAGGTTATTATCCGTTCGCCACATGTTTTTCAATATCCTGAAGAAGAGAAGTTTGATGTCGAGTGGGAGTGCTTGTTCCAGCTATACCAGAAACACTCTCTCGATGTTCAAATGTTGACGCTGTGGACTATGTAAGTACCCTACACGCACGATATTACAATTAACAACTCTCTCGAGATACAAATTGTTAACTTTTGAGCACTTCCCATGATTTTATGTAGGTGTATAGCAAAATTTTGCATTCTAAAAAGCAAATGGGATTACATAGGCTTCTTGGACCCCATGCGAGTCAATGAGAGGACATGTCTAGGCCTCTATGGATGTGACGTGGAAGACCTGAAATAGAGATTGATTGCTATTTTCGACGAATTCACGATGAAGAAGAAAACCCACATACTTCTAGCCTACAACTACGAGTATGTGTTCTCGGCTTTTAATTTTATGCTTCTTTTTTCGTTAAGATTATTCGATAATTAGGATTCTGTGATTGCAGCAACCATTTCGTCTTCATTTGTGTTAATCTTGCCAAAAATCTGCTCGAGGTGTGGGACTCGAAGAAAAAACCATTTCATCATCTGGATGCACTGGTGGCAGTGCTGAATTAGTAAGCAGTCCTAATAACTATATTTTCTAATCACACATACCCCTTTCTAATGTTTCTTCTTTTAATGTTGCTCAGTGTCCGAAGAAGACATATCGGTGGGACACCGGTCCCATTCAAGGTTGTCGAAATAGAGGGGAAGTACCTATCACAGCCGGCGGAAAACAATGAATGTGGGTTTTATGTAATGTGGGCAATGCTTCGCTACATTGGCGGGAAATCGGAAGAAGCCGATAAGTTGGTGTGTATAATCCCCATTTCATTTATGTCTATTAATAATTCAACAAAATGATTTACTGTTGCTCTTTGGATATCATCTTTTTTGAATGACAGCACAAGAAATATAAGCACGAAAGGCTGCTAGACATGGAGATCGTCGCACTACAATCGGAGCTGGCAAAATTCATCTTAGCCGAGGTATTGAAAAAAGATAGAGTATTTTCCATTGCACAATCCGTGAAGTACAAGGACCAGTATGGCCCAGGGCGGCTCGCCAGATTATTGTAAGAAGTCCGAGAAGCATGTGTGAAGTCCAAGAACATTTCTTTTTTATTTTGAGGGATCGAGATGTGGATAAGAATATTTGAATTATAATCGTAACATTTGTAATGTTTAATATTGATGGACCTGTCGTCTACGTAGCGTATATAAAGTGAAACCCGATTCCACGAAAAATATAAATTAAAATAAATTATAAAACAATAAAATACGAACGGGCCATCACCGCCGGTTAGCAACAAACTGGCAGTGTTGTCGTAACCATCACTACCGGTTAGAAGCAAACCGATAGTGTTGGCTTGCTCAACACTACCGGCTTGAACCATGAACCGACACTGATAGTCACGAGAACACTGCCGGTTTGATCCATGAACCGACACTGATATTTACTACAACACTACCAGTTTGATCCATTGACCGACAGTGTAGGCTTGCTCAACACTGGTAGCTTGAGCCAAGAACCGACACTCTTGAAGCAACCGTCACTGTCGGTTGGCACTACAAACCGGCAGTGTTGTTCAACTGGACACTGCCGGGTGAAGCCAGGAACTTAACCGACACTGTTTCCTATAGATCAGTGTCTATTTTTAAGGACCGGCAGTGATGTCAATCCCCTATCACTGTCGCTATGCCATTGTCGGTTCAAAAATCCGGCGGTGAAGTGGGTTTTTGAACCAGCAGTGATGTCCAGGTCTGGGGTAGTGTATACTCCTCTGTGCGGTTCCTAATTTGACTCAACCTTATTGTGCAGGTCGATTTAGAACACAAAAGGTAGAAACAGAGAAGAGGATGTGATAATCATCATCATATAGCCATACCCTGCTGCTGATGCACGCAGCGGCAACGCAAGCTATCCTTTGTTCTGGCTTTCAGTTGAGACTTCAGACTTCAGGCCTTTGACCTACAGCTGTATATAGACTCGCGTTTTCTTTCATCCTGCTCGGCAGATTCACACTTGCACGCTCAGAGAGACATGCAGCATAGGAGTAGTACTAGTGTATGTTTTATATAAATTTGATTGAATATTAAATTGTTTAGTTTTCTAAATGGCCTGTTAATGTGATAAGCATATGCAGAAAAGCCAGGGTATTGTTTAACACGACGATCGGTTTCTGCTATACTGTATATTCAGTGTAAGGAAAAGAACATGTAGGAAAAGACATAGAACAATTGAATAACTGAAACCTCAATACTCAGTGGTCACTAGAACTGACAGTACAATTGAATAACAGGTGCCGCCGAGGCGGGAGGGTGAGGGTGGTGGTCCACTTACCTTGCCAAAGGGGCGCCTAGGCGGCCGGTGCCACTGCAGCGGCCCACGAGGGCGAGGCAGCGCGGGGGAGGTGGCCGAAGGCGATGCGGCAACGCGCCGTGGCGAGCGAGGCGGCTGTACGCGCCGCGCCGGCCGGCAGAGGGCCCCCGCGAGGGAGTTGGCCAGAATCGGGGGCGCGGCGCTGCAGAGGCATTGCGCGGCGTCCTGCGGAGCGGCGGGGGCGTAGGCACGGAGATGGGGCGGTGCCACGGAAGGGCGCAGGTACGTAGACGGGGCGGTGCCGCGGTGGAATTCGGAGAAACAGCGGGCTTTCTCGGGCGGGGAGGCGGCGGGGGGGGGGGGGGGGGGGGGGGGGGGGGGGGCGGCGCGCGGTGCGGCGTGTGTGTGAAGGGTGTGTTGTGTGAGCGAGGGTGAGGGCCGGTGGTGCGGGCCGGTGGGGGCATATGAAGGAGTATGCCGAGTGCCAAGATTGGCGGCACTCGGCAAAGTATAGATATGCCGAGTGCCAAGATCTGGGGCACTTGGCATTGTTTTTTTTATTTTCATTACGGCCTGATACTGTGCAGTGGGGCCGGTCAACGAAGTTGCCGAGCGTCGCCTATATGACACTCGGCAAATGTTAGTTTCGTCGAGTGCCGGGTATAAAACACTCGGCAAAATAAATTGATATTTCATGCTCCACCGTCCTCCTTCATAGCGTGTTCTACTAAATTTGTTACGATGTAATTTAAAAATACCTTATCAAATTCACTCAACAATGCATATTTGATTTTTCTACTAATATTAATCTATTATTTCATGCAGTTATAACTCAAATTCAATTTATATCAATTAAAATTCTATAATTGCGGTTAATAAATTAAAATTATCAAACGGATCCGAAAAATTACCAAAATTTGACGTGAACCAATCTATGTTGTCTATTGCCTATACAAAAACTTTTGAAGTCAAAACCCAATTCGACCGTGACTTTGACTCCAAATCTTACCGGATCCTTCTCAATGCTACGATTTTTCTTCGGAGATGCTTCGGTTTGTAACGGTTGTACGTGACAAATTGTGCGAAACCTTCTTAATTTTTTTCCATAGTCTCCACGTATGATATTAGGAGATCTTGACAAATCTCGTCATTTTCAGACTTCGTTTGCTTTTTTTAGAATTTAAAAATCATTTGGTCACACATTCGTCGTCGTGTTTTCTGAACAAAATGTTCGAAAAATCTTTTCATTTCCTGAGTAAGGCCCCAAAATGGACTCAATAATATGAATATGATTTCTCCACTCAATTTATTCCATTATTTGAATCACTTGCAGTTCAAATTTGACCTAAATAAAAAAATTCCTCTAAATGCAATAAATTAATTAAATATAGCAAACAGATCGAGAAATATACCAAATTTTAACATGTAGTACCATATGTTGTATGTGGAGAGTAGAAAAAGTTTGGAGGGCAGGAGAGGAAAAAAATTATTATTTTGCCGAGTGCCTTTAAAAACACTCGGCAAAACCATTACTTTGCCGAGTGTAAACAAAAAACACTCAGCAAAAATATCAGTTTGTCGAGTGTCAGACAAAAACATACGGCATATCCTGTCTTTGCCGAGTGTCGCTAACGGAGACTCAGCAAAGTTCTAACGGCAGGGTGGCGCACCCAACGACCATCACATGGCCGCCGCACGCCCAGCGCACGTGACTCCACTTTGCCGAGTGTCCCTATTTGTTGAGCGTTTTGTTTTAGTTTGCCGAGTGTTTTTTATTAGGCACTCGACGAAGTTGGGTTTTGCCGAGTGCCGTATTTTTGCCGAGTGTTTAAGTAAATACACTCGGTAAATAGGATATTTGCCGTGTGCCCGATGGAATGCACTCGGCAAACCCTCAGGCACTCGATAATTTTACTGTTTCTGGTAGTGCAGACATATATACATATGTCAATAGGATCTCTCTAGCAAGCACCGCCGCCGCCGCCGCCGAGCAATCAGTAATAGCTGTCTTGGCCATCCTCTCTCACGCCCCCAGAAGCAAACAAAAATCCTTCCTCTTGCTTATGCTAAGCACCAGAACATCCATACAATCCGGCTTATCTTTCTCTATTGATTCGACCCAATTGAAGCATCAAACCAACTCCTCTTGGCTCCTCCTTCTAGCAGATCAACAAACAGGATCGGTAGTAGCTAGCGAGGCTTGGCCTCTAGAGTTGGGGCCAGTTGGAGTTGGAGACGGACTCATGACTTGCGAGAGAAAGAGTTGCCTCGCTCCATACCAGTAAAAAAAAGGGCTTCTATTCTTGGCTGCCAACCCCCTTTATTCCCGGTTACGCAGCCGGGAATAGGAGTTTGGGAATAAAGGGTTAGTAGCCGGGAATAGAAGTGGACCTTTAGTCCCGGTTGGTGATACCAACCGGGACTAAAAAGGTAGCCACGCCAGCGCCTGGGCTGGCCCCTTTATTCCCGGTTGGTATTACCAACTGGGACTAAATGGTCTTTTTTTTTCTTTTCCTGCTTATTTCAGTTGATGATTCTTTTTTGTTTTAATTTGGTTTTCGAATACGCATTATTCGCTGCAAAGTAATATACGTATACGCGCGCGTATTGTAAAGTTTTTGCTCGATCAATGCACGCAAGCAACACAAGTAAAAGTAAACTAAAACATAATATTACATTTCATCTTCACATGTAAAGTTTGCATTAATTGTATATTTCATCATCACATATTCTTTGGATCAATATGAAATTTGGCTTTCATCATCACATATTTGGGTCATAGTAAAACTCGCCGCTGGGAGTTAAGACCTGATCATTCAGAAATCCACCTATTGTCTCTTGGATTGCTTTGAGATGGTGTGTGTCCAGGGTTTTTTTTCCTTCAACCAACGAGTCTTCAATTTGAGATATGAGATAAAGAAAAAGTATATTAGTATATATATATGTATCAAGAATAATGATAAATAAATTGTATCTATCACGAATATATATATATATATATATAAATATATGTATGGAGAATATATATATGTGTACACTTACCCTTTTTTGCTCTAGACTAGTTCTTTTTGAGCACACTCTCATGAACTCGCAGACATAGTATCCACAGAGATTGGTCCCCTGGGGCTGCAGCAGAACCCACTTTACGAGAAAAAGATTCGTCATCATCCGAGCATAGGGAAATTGAACTAAGGTAGGTATATAGTACTTACTTTGTATAGCACTACTTTCAGTGGCACTTTGCGTTTCATATGGTGTTCCTGACAGACCTTTTCCCAAAAACTACCAAATAACATAAAAAATATTTGGACCATTAATTTGCATGCAGAGAGACTAGAATAGTTTTGCTAGTGAGACTGCAATTACCTCTGAATAGTATCTATCATCTCTTGGAACTCTTTTTGCTCTTTTCTCATCGAGTCCCAGATGCCTAGAAGACCTTTCTCCAGATCGAGTTCCATCAATATCCAGTGTTCACTGCCATGTCCATTAACACTCATTAATTAGCTAACAGGTACAGTGAACATATATATATGGATACACGATCGTCGACATTATGAACACTTACCTGAAGTTGTAGGGGAAGAGTATACATTTCTTGTCACGTTGCTTCTCCAAGAACATCTTGATATTGGCCTTCATTTTTGCTTTCCACGTTGGTTGGGGTTTAGGGTTTTTGAATATGATATGTGGATCAATGAAACCAATATCAGTACACCCTCTCTTTTTGCACTCTCCCATCTCAAACCTGCATCATATATATAGAGTGAGGATAATAAACACAGACATGTACGTACGTAGCGATTTATTATTAATTAGTAGAAAGAATCACTTACAGGCAATAGCAGCTGATGAGAGTCTTGTCGAGAGAGTTCCGGTGGACTAGTTGGTGTAATTCAGCAAACTCAATGTACATAACGTCATCACCACGGAACCAATGGTCGTCTTTGATTCTGACAGAAATATAGAACTCTTTCCGGTGACACGCGTCGGGGTACAAGGTGTTTAGCTTGAACAATTGTGTACCCAGTTCATTGATGGTCTTAGGATTCCATAGACTCCTGCCATGCTCATATTTCTGCCATTCATCCGCTACCGGCGCACTTTCGAAGAGGAAATCGCCAAGGTCGATACCTCTCATAGCATAAAAGTTAGCAAGTTCTGCCATATCCACTTCTTTATCAGTAGGTATTTCCATCATATCCAGCATATCTATGTTTGAACCATATTCATTAGCAATAACTAGAGGAGGGACTAATTGCAATTCTTGTTCTCCGAGTTGTGCAATAGTTTTCCCTGCTTTAGCAGCTTTCTTGATTATCTTGCTAAGAGTGCGGTCAAAGTCTGATGGTGGCGAGGGCTTACGAGCTTGCCGCCTCTTTTTCTGCTCAGCTTCCACCATCCGCCTTAGTTTAGCTGGAGGTAGGTGGAAGTGCTTCTGCTCCTGCTGCTTCCTCTTCCCTGTGCCTGAGAAGAATGCACCGACGGTTTTTTTAAGCGCATCATCTAACTCCTCTTTACTCATTTCACCAGGCAATTTCTGTGGAATTGGCCTTGGTTTCACGGGGCCTTCTTGGTCGTCTTCGCCGACGGGGCAGATGGCTTATTTGTTTGCAGCCGTCTTCCCTGGTTCATGGGAGGAGGTGGGGGAATAGGCGTTGGAGACCTTTGAGGCGGCGTTGGGGAACACCTTGGAGGCGGTGGCGGCGGTGGTGGAGACCGTCTTGGAGATGGTGGGGATGCAGCCGTGTTTTCTACCCCATCGTAACCGCTGTCCAGAGCACTATGCTGGTCTGGTGATTGTACTATTGGACTTAGGTTGGGGGAGGCCCTGCTGTGTGCGTACAGAAGACAATGAGTCAATTGTTATTTAAGAGGCAATATAAAATTAATAAAAAAATTGTTTCGTTCACTTTCATCCGTACCTATTGTGCGGCAACGGCTTCCCGGGAATATTGATGTAGCGCTTGCGCCATGCAATGAATGACTTCTCTGCTTCTCCCACGGTCTTCTCCCCATCACCTCCATGAATGTCAAGAGGCACATCGCTAAAACCTTCAATAGCTTTATCCACCGAGACGGTAGCATATCCAGCTGGTACTACTGCCCCATGGATTCTTGGTGTCTTGGTACGGTCGATAGGGTTTACAACACCAATAGCCACCTTCACTGTGCCATTATCTTTTGGAATGTGCAGCTCACATGATGTAAAAGGTTCAGTGATGTCATCCACGGGTTAGCGCAGCTCTGCATCTTTTATGGCATCAGGCAGCTCCGTAGAAGCACAACTGCTTCTCAACTGATCGGGGGGCTAATGTTGATTCTCGGAGCTGTTGTAATCCCGTGGGCACTCAATTGTATTTGTACTTGCCTTGCGACTTCCTCTTGCATTTTTGCTTGCATTTCTTTTTCTCGCCTTTGTGATTCAAGCACCGCTTCCCGTGACTCAATAACATATTGCTGCAAGATGCGGATCCTCTCTGCCTCCTCATCCTTCCGTCTCTGGCGGCTTCTGTACGAATCGATCCATTCAGGGAAACCTTGCACCCACGGAACGGCCCCTTTGCCTCTAGTTCGTCCATAATGCTCAGCAGTCTCGATGAAATATGTTAGTTCATCTTTCTCTCTGTTCGGCCAAAATAGTCCACTATCTCTAGCTTTTAGAATTTGAATCAACCTTTCTGTTACTCTTTCGAGTTTTGTACCATGGACGAGCTTCCCGGTGACTGGGTCCAATCCTCCCCCATGACATAAAAACCAATGCTTTGTGCGTTTAGGCCACGGTGCTGATTCAGGTACGACCCCCTTGGTAATAAGGTCTGCTTCCATTTTTTGCCACTTGGGAACGGAAGTCGCGTAGCCACCTGACCCCATGTTATGGTGGTATTGCTTTTGTTTGGAATTCTCTTGGTTCCTTCTCGCCCGTTCCGCACCCTCTTCTGATGTCTTATACTGTACAAATTCCTCCCAGTAGGGCCTTGCCTTCGCGATTGGGCCCTTATCGTTCCAATTTGGAGTCTTGTTCTTCTTGACGTATGATTTGTACAGCTACTTCTTCCAAGATTGGAATTAGGTGGCCATCTTCTTCATTGTCCAGTGCCTAACTCGCTCCGTCAACCTTTCATGGGTGATGCCTTCATGATAATCATCTGTTTGGAGCGTGAAATGTGCAAGAACATCTTGCCAAATCAGCTCCTTGTCCTTATCAGAGACATAACTAATATGAGGAGCATTGTTATTTTTTTCCATTCACGGGCATTGATCGAGAGCTTGTCCCTTACAAGGTACCAAAGTGGTACATGAATTTCTGTGCATATTGTCCTAGTGGTTCGCCTGTAGCCACGTTGAATTCTAAGATGATGTAGCGGCCTTCCAACGGCTTTTTGGCCCCTCAAACATTCTTTGTGTTCCCCGTCGTCGTCGTCGATCCAGACGGCTATGTACGCATAGAAACACAAAAAGTATTATAAAACGAAGGTCGATCCAGTGGGCTACATGTATGCATAATAAATAAATGAGAGCTAAATATTGAGAAATATATACCTCGCCGGAATTATCTTCATGAACAACTTCCTCAACAATATGATCGAGATTCAAGTATTGACTCTCGTCGTCTTCCTGCTGGTCATTATCAACATCGGCACAATGTTTAGTGCCGGCGTTGATAATATCCATCATTTCCGCCTCCAGGTCATCGTCTCTCGGGTCAGCCATAGAGAGCCTAAACAATTATAAAACAATAATTATGCAATTAGGGTTTCATAGACATTTCATACACATTTTGGGGCGGTGGTGCTTGCACGGGGCGGCCGGCCAGCGTCGGTGGCCGGGGAGGGTTTAGGGTGGTTTAGGATGGTTTAGGGTTTAGGGTGGTTTAGGGTTTAGGGTATAGGCCACATGGTATCAGTATAACACAATTGATTTTTTTTCCTAAGGAAAAATTATACATGTATACATTAATTGATATACAGCGACGGGTGGTGGTGGACAGTGGCCTGGATCGAGGCACGGGGGCTCTTGGCCGGGTGCGGTGTCGTCGGGGCTACTCTGGCGAGGTGTGGGTGGGCGTCGGGATGCCCTCTGGTGAGGAAGAAGGCGCGGCGTTGGGCCGGGGTGGCCTAGGAAAGTGAAATCGGTGGCAGCGTGGCGCGCGCGTGGTGTCGGGGGTAGCCAGGGGCTCCTCCTTGAGGGGCGCGGCGTCGGGGCTACTCCGACGATGTGGGTGGGCGTCGGGGTGCCCTCCTGTGAGGAAGGCAGCGTCGGGGGTGGCCGGGAAGGCGAAATCGGCGGTGGTGTGGCGCACGCGCGGCGTCGGGGGCGGCCGGGGCTCCTCGGTGAGGGGCGCGGCATCGGGGCTACTCCGGCGAGGTGGGCGAGCCTCGGGGTGCCCTCCGATGAGGAAGGCGGCATCGGGGGTGGCCGGGGAGGCGAATTGGCGGCGGCGGAGCTCTGGGGACGCGCTGAAGACGAAGACGATCGATGGGGAGGAAGAGAGAAGGGAGGCGGCGGTATATAGGAGAGGGACCTTTAGTCCCGGCTCCATCCACTGCCCGGGACTAAAGCACCTTTAGTCCCGGCTCCTGCCTCCAGTCGGGACTAAAGGGGGGACCTTTAGTCCCGGCTGGTGGCAGGAGCCGGGACTAAAGGATTTTTTGGCGGGCCGCCAAATGCAGCCCACCTTTAGTCTCAGCTGGTGGCAGGAGCCAGGACTAAAGGTGGGCTACATTTTCGTTTCCAGCCAACTTTTAAGCATATTAGTTTATTTTATATATGTTTTGTATTTAAATGTTTAAGTCTTATTATTTGCGCAGTAAATTCAATACTAGGCATAAAATTTTTTAGAAAAAGTAATAAACTTTATTTTCATTTACTGCACACAAAAAAAATATGTGACCTAAACTATTGTGTTTTTTATTATAAATGTTGAACATAATGCAACTAATACTCACTATTTTCGTTAATGCAAAAATGTAGACTTTAATTGAAATTATTAAATTTATTGGTTTTCGACAGGAAATTAGTTTTCACGTAATTGTAACGTAAATCTTTAGGTTCTTCATTAATCATTGTATAATTAATCGGTGAGTTCGGGCGGAAATTCAATTAAAGTTAAAAAAGTACCAAACCACCTCAGAAAAATCTCAAACTTGGTGGTGGCTACACATAAGGCATTTGAAGTCTTGAGAAAAAGTTTTAGCCTAATCCGGCACTAGAAAGCACATGGACCTCAGAATCCCAGAGAACCTAGGTGTATAGATAGGGTTCGACGAAAGGTTCTATATACCTCTGTGAAGCACGTCGACTCTGTTTATGTCGAAATGGCTTAAATTTTTTTTGTTAGTCATTTACACCCAAAATATGGCCCCACACAAGATCTTAGGTTTTTCTAATAATTATTTTTATTATTACATTTTTCTTTGTGCCGCGTGAGACGAAATACAATGAATTACATATTCAAAAAAATATAATTTTGCATCAACCTCCACAAATATTTGTCTCCTAGGGCACAAGAGACCATTTGGCAAAGTTTGGCACCATTCCGGATCTTTTCGGGGGTGGACTCAGTTCAACATATAATTAATCGGTGAAGTCGCGTGGAAATTCAATTAAAGTGAACAAATTACCAAACCAATTCACAAAAATCTCGAACTTGGTGGTGGCTTCACACTGGGCATTTGAAACCCTGATAAAAATTATGAGATCAATCAGGCACTAGAAAGCACATGGACCAGAAAATTCAAAGTATAGTTAACAAAAGAATATAATCAATTAAAGGGTCTTTTCTCTTATTAAATAAATGTTTGGGTGCTTTCTTGTCCAGAAAGTGACTTAGTTCAAATGGCTAGCTAGTGTGCTGTGGTTTGGACCTTGGCTATGAGGTCGTGGGTTCAATGTCTGACTGCCTAATTTTTTTGTCCACCGCGACTATATTATTTTATCAAGAAAGATTTTATCCCGGTTATAGCCCAGAGCCGGGACTAAAGGTCATCCTTTAGTCCCGGCTGGATCCTCAAGCCGGGAGTAAAGATTTATTCGCAGTTAGAGGGTCCAGCTGGGACTAAAGGATAACCTTTAGTCCCGGCTCTGGGCTATAACCGGGACTAATTGTTGCCTGCCGTCGCCACACACTTGGGGTAGGAACTTTGTATCGTTGTTTGAGGATACAACCGGGACTAATAGTCCCTTTAGTCCCGAACACAAAAATACCAGGACTAAAGACAAAAATAGAGACGGGATGAAAGGTCTGTTTTCTAGTAGAGGAAACCGAGTGTAGAGCGCTTTAAAAAGTAACCGCATGTTTAGATTTTATTAGAACGTGACAACGCAGGTGTATGACACGGTGCGAGGATAAGGCGAGCGGTGCACCAGTGGGTCGTGTGGGCTATATGGTTGGACTAAAATAGAATGGACCGGACAAAAAAAATTGGGTAAAATTTTGGCTCTTTAGTATTACTAGCAAATATATCCGTGCGTTGCCACGAGATTTGTATCTTGTGCTATTTGTTTTAATACGCTTTTAAATCAGCCTGCGTACGTTGGTTGGATATATGCTATGATTGCTATCTAACTCGCATGAGTACCGCTCATGAGTTCAAGATAATTAAGTAATTATGATTTTAATCTCTTACCAAAGAAAGGCGGAACGACTTATGATTTGCAACAGAGAGATTATTAACATAATGTTCCAATCGTCAATTCTGATAAATCCAATGTTACGGATTTCAATTTTCCATGTGGCCCTCTCTTTGAAAAAAAAGGAGGGAGATATGAGAGAACCCCTACTCTACCTCGTATATATGATGAAAACTTACAATAAAATAGAATATAAGTGTATATGAATTATTAATTAGACGCAAGAGATGTTTGTGCAACTTGCAAATTATGCATTTTTTATTTAAAAAAAATGTGTTTGTTGCAAATCGTACTAACTCTAATACCAGTAGTAAATACAATCTTCATAATAAAGGAAAATGAAAATAAAATATAGTATATAGATTGGAAACAAACGTACATTTCACTACAAACAAAAACAATGCTTAGCCAAAGGTACATATATAGATTTAAGCCTGCATTTATCCCCAAATAATTTTTTCTAAAATAATTCAAAAACATAGGCATCTAGTCATCACCTGGATAAAGGACGTGGGCTAGAAAAAACACGGCGCACACTACACGAGTACGCATACATAGTGTCCTAGACTTATCCGATACGGCTTCACAATGCACCCCGAGCACAGCCCTGAGCCCAACTCGGAACTGTGGCGCACCATTATCTGCGCCGCGGTCGTGCACTCCCACAAAAAGGGCCAGCGCTCTGGCTCCTCCGAAAACAACTTCCGTTCTAAAAAATATTTGGAAAATAGTTTCTTTATGCTAATAAAATTAAAGAGCAAATGCTGTTATTTTTTCATATCTTTTTTCCTTCTCTATTTCTCTACCCTATCCTTATCGTAAAATTACAATAATATAAGGCTATAGAGAGGGAAAACAACATTTTTTCTCCTTTTCTTTCTTATTTTTTCCTTTGGCTGCTGAGCACTTGGGCACTCCGGGGCAGGAGCAGCCGGCGTTGCCTCCTCCGCTCCGGGACCAGCCTTCGGTTGCTCGACAGTCTGGATAGGCGGGGTTGGATCCTCCGCACGTTTTGCACTGCATCAATTCAGCTCGTCAGTCGCCAGAAAAGCTAAGGAACGATGGCAAAGTGACTCCAGGACAAGGGTACTTACGGTTTGGTCTACTGGTACAATTTCTTGAACCGATGATGCCTACCTGAACCTCCAGCCGCGGCCTTGGGGTCAACGCCTGCGTCTTGGGGTGGAGGTCCCGCCTCCTCCACCTGCTCTGCTCACCGCTCTGGGACTTCCTTCTCCTTCTGCTTGGGAATTCCCCTCGCCCGCTGCTCGGGGACTTCTTCGCCTCTCTTCGCTTGTTCTTCCACGAGTGTGCTGCGCGGAGGTGCTTCAGTGCTCATTGGAGGAGCCACTGGAATTTCGTCATCATCCGACCACTCGAACACCGTGGTCCTTCACGTTCGAGTGGTCTGGTCGCCACCAAGCGAGATGCCGCCCGGTTTGAGGGGAGCGGCGACCGGCGTCTTCCTCTTCTTTTGGGCTGGCTCGTCTATCGCTACCCTCTTCCCCCGGACTTTCTTCGACACCGGGGATGGACTCTCCGATGAGACGCAAACAGTTTCCTCCTCAGGCTACGGTGGTGGCCAGGAATCTACTCCCATCGCCCAATCGCTCCTCGGGACGCCCGAGAAGTACACCACTCTTTCCTGCAAATGGATCTTTGCATAAGTGAATCAATTCACTGCTCGGCAATAATCATGGATACAAGGCAGCATGAGAAAAACAATCGAGATGGTTACCTGGGGAGGTGGATTTGTATAATTGAAGGCCCTCGTTTGCCTTGGCCAGCTGAATGAGGCATTGGGAGCGAATAGCTCTGCGACCCGCTCTAGCACATATTTCCTCGTCAGTTGCTCCATCCTCTCTCGGGTCCCGTCGTCATCACCCTTAAAGTCAAAGCTCGGGTGGGCCCTCTCCTTGCAGGGCTGGACGCGGCGCACTATGAAGCTTACCGCCACCAGTTCGCCGTTAATCTCCATGCCTTTACTCAAGTCGAGGAGTTCCCTCACCTGCTCCATGTCAGCACTGTTCGGTTTCTCCGACCAGCTCTTCTGGCTCTCCGGGATGTGGTGGACGTCGCAGCGGATTGCAGGGTGGCTCTGCTTCATGTAGAACCACCTGGAGTTCCACCCTTTCAGAGAAGTGTTCAGCGGTACATTGATGTACTCACTGGCCATCCCATCCCGGAGTTGCAGATATACGCAGCCGACCACCTTGGAATCGCCACCGCCCTTATTCTTCAACCAGAACAGGTGTCTGAAGAGGTTGAAGTGCGGCAGAACCCCCAGATATGTCTCACAGAAATGGATAAAGATCGAGATGTGCAATATGGTGTTTGAGTGGAGATTGCACAGACTAATCGTCCAGAACTCCAGCAGATCCCGTAGGAAAGGATGAACAGGGAACCCCAACCCATGCTAGAAATAATCCTCAAACACTACAACTTCATCAGTGTTAGGCATCGGGAAGGGATCACTGCTAGTTGGCCGCCATCCGGCGGTGATGCGGTATGGAAGAATGCTCGCCGCCACCATCCTGTTGAGATCCGCCTTCCCCAACTTCGATGGCACCCATTCCTTGTCGTGGCTGGCTCCGACGACCGCTTTCTTTGGCTTCACAGCTCCCTTCTTCGGCTTCATTTCTCTGATTTGGTTCGAGATTGGTGGCGAATGCGCGTGTGGATGTGAATCGGGAAGAATAAGAGCTGAGGAGGAAGATGAAATGGCAAAGGGGCAAAGGTATGAGCGCGGGGTGCGGCGGCGCAGTTATAAAGCACTTCCCCCACCTTTTCACATTCGAGGGTTTTTGGGAAACCGTTCCCGTGATTTGTGTTTCTCCGAATTCCCCGCGACTGAGGGTGGGCCGTTACCTAGGCCTTCGCACAGCCCCGGCCCGTATTGCCGATTTATCGACGCAATTGGTTATTAGTCGCCGAATATTTGCCGACATCTCCGCCAACCGTTACGGTTCAGTAATTACTACTGTACAACCATTACTCTGGTGTTTTCTTCGCGATTCTATTTTCTCCAAGTTGACTGTTGATTCTGATCCTGGCACCACGTGACCACGTCACCTACTGTCAGGCTCAGGGACTAAGTGGGCACACTTCACGTTGCCATGAATGTGCTTTTCGGGGCTACGCTCGGGGACTGGCTGCCTGCTCGGCTGGTCTTTCATTTTTCTTCTACTTTGGACCCTGGCACCACATGACTACGTCATCTACTGTCAGGCTCGGGGACTAAGTGGGCACACTTCATCTCGCGGTGAATGTGTTTGCTTTATTCTGGAAGACTCCGCGCCTCTTGAAGTTGAAGAATATTATCTCCTTTTCTCGTGGTCGGACTCTAAATGCGCACACTTGGTCCACTACGAAGAAATTTGTGATTTCCTTACACCCTTATGGCAAGCCGTGTTTGGTTCACACTGCTCGGCGACAGTTCACGCTGCTCGGCAACTGCTCGTAACTGCTCAGCAACTCATCACGGTGGTTGGACCATGAGTTTGACTGCTCGGCCGTGTTCGCACCTGCTCGGACAAGCTCAAGATGGCGTTGCACAACGGGTACAAGATGCTCGGGGACTAGTTGTGGGGGGTACGACCCCAGATACCCATGGCAGACCACATGGGCTGCACCCTCAGGGGCAGCCCAGCCCACAAGACGAAGCCTTGCGGGGCACAACTCTGCTCAGCGCCTCCCGCAAGATACCGGGAAGATATCCTGAAGATACTACGAGATCTGTTAGGATATGTATGATCTCAAGATTCATGTAATCAGTTATTACTTTCCGGTTATCTCTCAGATCTAACCGACTTGTAACCCTGCTCCCCGGACTATATAAGGCGGGTAGGGACCCCCCTCTAAACTCACGCAATATCATACGATAGCTAATACAAACCAATACACCACAGGAGTAGGGTATTACGTCATACTGACGGCCTGAACCTGTCTAACTCGTGTGTCTCTGTTGCCTTCTTGTTTTTGATCACACGCTCCTCTGCCGATCAATCTACCTTCGTGGGATACCCCTCGGAGAACTGCCGACAATATTCTGTCGACAGCGCACAAACTATTTTTATAATTATACAGTCCTGTGGCGTGTAAAAGCACCAGTCAGCACGTGGAAAGTGCAGATGCCCCTTCACGTCTATTTCACGCACTTCTGACTAAGGTCACTCTGTCTGCAATACCGGTATATATCTCCATTGCTACATGTCTCTCGGGATGGGCGATCAAACAGGTGGACCAGTGCCGACCAGGAGAGAAAGGCTAGTTCAGTGGTGGCTGGAACAGGGAACCTGTGGAACAAGCGCATCGTCGTTTCAGGGCAATGGCGGAAGATCCTCAAGCGCATGAGCTACGACGGCGCGGTGGTCTTATTGCTGGTGTCTTGGTGGCTGTAGAAGGAGAGTAGCAGGCGCATGTTTCAGGGCGAGGGGTGCTGCCCGGCGGCAGACCTTGTGCACCAAGTTTCAGGAGGTAATGGGGCACCTTAGCATTGCCCAAAATCAGTATCTGCTAAAATAGGTTTGGTAGTTTCATTATTGCTAAAATACTACTCGTCCACACCAAGCAAAAATGTAATTCATACATATATCAGCATAGATGTCGGCATGCATGTCGTATTTGCTTATTTGAAATGCGACGGTGTTGTAGCAGCAATTTTGTCCTAGACCATTCTATGTAATCAGTTCTCAGGAATCATAATGTTATTTGTTTGACGGAAATTAGGTTAACAGATTATCAAAATCTGTGATGTCCGAAAGAGCAGCAACAGTGACACCATCAGCTAGGATAGGATAGAATTGGGTGGAGAGAATACTTACTTACACTGTACGCATGCAGATGCAAATTCGTATCTCCTTAAGGGCTCGTTCGTTTGACCTGGAACAGAGGCAGGAACTATTCCGACCGGAGGAAACTTATACAAACTCACACACAATCCTGGCTGGATTAGTTCCAGGCTATGGTTCCCCAGGAACCGAACAGGCCCTAAGACTTCCCGCAGATGCAAGTGCTGTACATAGATGCCAAAAAGGAGACAGAATTGTAACAAGACAGAAACAGACAAAGAGATATCAACTTGATCGGAACTACAAAATTCTCATGGTACCTGATGAGTTTTATTTATGTTGGATGGTTGGGATGGACATTGCATGCGTTTCTCAGTGCAGCTAACACAGCAACGTTAACGCTCTCCGAAACAGGCACACCACGGCAGTTGATCCACCCTGTGAGTTCCCGAAGGGAAGGCAGATACTCCAAGCCAATATTCGCACAGTCACTGTTGTTATCTTTTAGGGCCCACAAAGGGATACCAAAATGAATCACTTCAAGATTTGGCATCACGCTAGAGGGTATAACTTTTCTGTTGTCATAGCTTTTTCTAGAAGCAAAGGGCATAGCATCTTTCCCAATCCATGTGTGCAATGAAACGCTAGCTTCCTCCTTGTTCGGTTGCTCAAACTAGACCATTGCATTGGTGAGGAAGTGCGTCAACTTCTGAAAGAAGCAGCCATGACTGGCGTTAATATTACTTCCTGTTACTGTGGACTGTTTCTAGGTTGAGATAACAGAGCGCCGGTAACCTAACAAGGAGTTTCAGAACCTGTTCATCCATGGTAGTCACCCGCAGCTCCAAGTGGGATAGGTTAGGAAGACGTGTGGGATTAATGCATGATGGCAGCTTAGACAATTGAATAATATACCATTCCAAATAATGGAGTGCTCGTGGGAGCACAAAGCCTGCTGCTTCCCACATGGCTGTATTCGCGACCCAACCTGAACCGTGCACTTGTATATACTGGAGCTTTTGCAGATTGCTTAGAGACTCCACGAAATCTCGCTGCATGCTCTCATCCATCCCATCAGTGGCGAACATGAGCACCCTCAGTTCTCGCAGGCTGCCTAGCTCTTTGAAAAATCTCTTGGGCTTATCACTGCAACCATTTATTATTCTTAGCTCCTCCAGGGAAACCAGCTTCCCAATCCCATCCGGTACCTTTTTGTGAGCACATAGCCGGACCAGCTCTGTTAGGTGCACAATACTTGCCGGCAATGTTCCCTGCACATCGAGTGTTTGCAGTAACTTTAGATTCCCTATTTGTTTCGGGAGCTTAGGATCACTACCTTACATTTTATCCCAAGATGCTCAAGGTGGCAACCTTCCTTAAAGTTGCAGTGTACAATGTCGAGCACGCGCAAAAGTTTAAATCTCAAAAACTGGTTCCGGCTATCAATAGAACACATGAATGCAGTATATGACCTCACTTTTGGCATCTGAGTAACCATTGCTTCAGAATTAACGTGCTCGGCTATTCTGTTTTGGTGGGCTAACCGACGGACATTGCTTAGTGCAGGTGCTCCGTAAACATTGTCACCTAATATAGTAATAATGTTTTCTTCAGATGAAAGCTTACGCATCAGATCAAGAATCATATCGTGAACACGACACCCTAATACTCTGCTATTCCATGTCTCCACTGCTTGGATCAAGCTTCTATTAATGAGGTCATTGAAGTATCTTTCTTCAAGCTCAAATAATCTTTTTCCTTGTTTCTGATCAATAAATCCTTCAGCTATCCACTTCCATATCAAAGATTCCTTTTTGATAAAATAATCTTCTGGATATGTACTTAGATATAATAAGCATGCATGTCCTCAAATGTGGAGGAAGATCATAGTAGCTAAATGAAAGTATTGTCATTGTATCTTCAGCTTCCTTATTATCTTCGGTGCCAAAACCAATAGAGTTGTAGACCTCAGACCATTCGCACTCTGGTTTACCAGCAAACAAAACAGCACGGGCGAGCAGGTGGTGTGTTGGTTGCTCCTGTCGTATGAGGCCCAAACACAAACAGTACAGCCATGTCAGCCGCTCAACTCGTTTAGGCGCCAGGTGCAGGCCAGTGACACCAAGGCGTCCGTCGTCGTCTTCTTAGCTCCCTGCTACATGGTTCATGGCGTGTCCGTACATGTACGTGCCATTGCTTGGTGCTCAGGGCACAGCAAACAGGAGACCGAGCGCCAGTGCGTGCGTTCTCAGGGTTACAGGCTGCCCGCAAGGGCAGGGATGTGACGAAGACTACCGAACACACGATTCCTATGTGTTTTGCTTTTTGTCGCAAGAGGGGCCTCCTCACTACTGGAAACAGGGACTTTGCCGAGTGCCTACGGCACTCGGCAAAGGCCTAAAAACACTTGGCAAAGGCTTTGCCGAGCGCTGCACTCGGCATAGGCCACTCGGAGAAAAAAAAGTCGGCAAAGCCTTCTTTGCCGAGTGTCATTTGTCGGGCACTCGGCAAAGCCTTTGCCGAGTGTCGACCGGACACTCGGCAAAGAAAAGTAGCCGTTAACGGTGCGCTATCATGACGGTTGCTTTGCCGAGTATCTCAAGTACGACACTCGGCAAAGAATTTATATAATTTTTTCCCGAAATTGTTTGCCGAGTGTCGGCTCTCGGCAAAGAATTTTTTATTTTTTTTTAAAAAAAGTCTCTTTGCCGAGTGTCTGCGGTGACACTCGGCAAAGCCTTCCCCTTTGCCGAGTGCCGTGGCCTGACACTCGGCAAAGAGCCCAGCTTTGCCAAGTGTCCTTGCCATTACACTCGGCAAAGCTGGGACATCTGGTGTTTTCCTCCAGTTTTTGCCAGCTTTGCCGAGTGCAGTGGGCGTTGCACTCGGCAAAGAGGCCTTTGACGAGTGTGACACTCGGCAAAGCGTCTATAATTGCCTATTTTTTTTTCTTGTTTTTACATTCCAACACTTCCATCACACATTCAAACAGAAAATTTCATAGATATTCATCACATTCTTCAAATCCATGACATTCATCACACATACATCCCATTATCACACACTCATCACTTACATATCACAAACACCATTTAGAAGTCATAAACATAAGTGTCTGAATATATCACATCGAAATTCACAAGTTCAAAAGTTGTTCATCATCTAACATCCAGTTTATTACCACAATTCCATGAACATGGACAAGTTCAAACTTATTACCAAATACGCCTTTGATCAGGCGGTGACTGATACGGATCCTGACGATTAGGAGGATTATTGGAACCCGCCGACAAGGCTGCACAAAGGAGTATATATTCTATGTGTTAGACATGTACTTGGCTAGCTAATTAGAAATTACTTGCATGTAAGAGACTGCAAATAACTTTCATACTCACAGGTGTATGTCCATCCTAGGGTGAGGCTGCAGGTGGAGGTGGTGGAGTGAGCAGCTCAGGTGGCACAGCAAGACCCGTATGTTGCCCAAGGCTTTGAAGAAAGCCCGTGATGCTCGACAACCGAGTCTCATAGGTCTCCATGATGCCCATCAACCTACTCTCATAGGTCTGACATTGGGACATCAGCTGCGCCTGCAGCTCTTGATGCTGCCGAGCTTCTTCTTCGAGCCGAGCCTGCAACATTTCACTCCAATGTTTCAGTAATGCATAGCTAATTACAGTGTGTAAAAGTCAATATATGATGAGTCAAACTGAAATTACCTTGAGGACATCGACCCGCTGCTGTGCAATGGTCGGCCGTGTGCGTATGGCCGGGCTCTCGCTCGTGCTCCGGGCTCGGATCGTGGAGAGGTCGGGGACAGCGGTCGAGTCGATTGTGCCATCGGCAATCCACATGCGGCCGTGCTTCTTCCCTCCTCCCAACCTCATGATGAGCTCCGTATCAATCTCCTGCGTGCACGGGTCGAAGTCTGGTCCATGGACTGACCTTGCCGCCAACGTGTACTCGCTGATGCGGGTGTGGACGCTCGGGTTTGTGTACTCCTGGGGCCCATCCTCCAGGCTAAAGGAGACGTCGGACGTCGCCTTTCCCTTGTGGGACATGCACCATGCCTGGAAGTCCGAGCACTCCTGGCCTTGATGTGCCGCCCTCTACGAGAAAGACATCAAGAATATTAGAAATCAGTCATAATTGAGCATCAGAAGAGATAAATGAATTCGTGGACCCATGCGTCTCTGTATCCGGCGAGGTTGCGGCTGCCTTGATGGTGTGCTGGTCCTTGCATCTCCAAACGCCGTTCCCTTGCAGTGTTGTGCGTCGAGGCATACCCCTCCATAAACCAGTTGTCCACGATCTTCTCCCATGCCTCAGGATACGATCCGCACCACCAGGGAATCATCTGCATGTCATCCGGTAATTGACATATAAGATGATCGAATTAAACCTACTTATTCTCAAAACGAATCAATCTGGATGTTCTCATGTACCTCAATGTACTGCTCCCGGGTCAGGTCCATGGTTCTGGCGTCAGCCTTTTTGACCCTCTGTCCAAGCTTCGACCCGTAGTAGGTGACAACGGCCTGGATCTTCGCCTCGTGAATCATGTCGATGACGAGCTTTTTGCAGGCTTTGGTCGCCACCTGATCCTTCCTGCCCTCAAATCCCTCCACGCATTTGAAATAAGCCTGCGGACAAACACGATATTTGTATGGATATTTTTTAAAGAAAAAGTTCAATGAAAGAAGCAATGCTATGCGAGGAGACTTACCCAGAACTCCCCAATGACCCGTGCTGCCTTGTTGGGGTACGGCTCCGTATCAACGGTGATGGCATAGTGGTCAAACGAACAGGCCGCCAATGTGTTGTTCTTGTACATGATGACGCCGGGGTAGTGTTTCCTGCACAGAAGACCCAGGATGCCATTGGGGGTGCGTGCACCAGCACCGGACACAACCACCCAGTTCCTACACATGTGATTAAGAAAAATTAGCAGTTCATCTTTGTTTGAACTTATCATATGAAGTAGGGGCAAATAAAATGTCAAGTTTACTTACTTTTGCCCTTCAGGGTGAATCACTGGGAGGCGGTGAGGAAGCAGAAAAGCAGGGAGGCTTGCGGGACCTCGCAGGTACACCCTCGGAGCAGAGGAAGAGGAACCCGTGCCTCCTGCCAATGCCTCCTGCTCGTCGAAGGGTGCCTCCTCCTCCTCCTCCTCCTCCTCCTCGTGCACCCTCTCCACGGGCGTCACTGGCTCCGCCTCCTCCGACACCTGGAGACGTGCCGGGGGCCTCCTGCTCCTCGGGTTCCTCCTCCTCCTCGTGTCCGACTTATGTGTCTCGTCAAGCCTGACTTATGTGTTGGGGGCAGAAGAAGGTCATCAAAATAGGGGAGCCTCGTCAAGCCTGACTTATGTGTCCACATATGTTGCTCACCATATCCCACAAACCCACAATCTGGAGCAGACACGAGAGCATCTATCTGCACATGAACCTCAGCACCAGTCATCATCCGTGGTGGAGGGTCTGTCACTACGACACCTTTCGTAAAGTTCTTGATGTCTTGTCTGAATGGATGCTCAGAAGGGAGGAATTGCCGATGTGCGTCGAACGACGAATACTTGCCACCCTTCCGTAACCAGATGAACCTCAAAGCTTCCTTGCATACTGGGCATGGGAACTTCACGTGAACACACCAACCGCTGAATAACCCATACGCCAGGAAGTCATGCATGGAGTACTAGTACCAAATGTGCATTTTGAAGCTTGTCTTTGTAGCTCTATCATATGTCCATACCCCTACCTCCCAAGCATGGATCAATTCATCAATCACCGGCTCCATGAACACACCCATATTACTCCCCGGGTGTCCAGGAATTATCAACGACAAGAATATGTTATGTCGTTCAAAGGAGACACCGGGGGGAGATTGAGGGGGATAACGAACACGGGCCAACATGTGTATGGGGCAGCCATCATTCCATAAGGATTGAACCCGTCTGTTGCCAACGCAACACGTACATTACGAGCCTCTCCAGCTTTTTCATGATATATGTCATCGAAGTGTTTCCATGCTTCACCATCGGCTGGATGCACCATCTTCTTCGGACTGTACCATTTTCCATTTTTGTGCCATGTCATCTGTTTCGCGGATTCCTCGTTCATGAATAGCCGTTGGATCCTCGATAGGAACGGAAGGCGTCGTACGATCTTCACTGGGACTGTCGTCTGACTCTTCTGACCATCACCAGAGTCTGTCTCTAGGTACCTAGATGATTTACACTTTGGACAGTACTTTGCGTCCACATGTTCTTTCTAGAATAGGACGCACCCCTTCGGACAAGCATGTATCTGCTCATACGGCATCTTAAGTGCCCGAAGGAGCTTCTGTGAATCGTACATGCTCTTTGGTAGAATGCGGCCCTCCGAAAGTAGGGTGCCAATCACGATCAACACCTTATCGAAGTCGTCTCGACTGATGTTTAACTCGGACTTCAACGCCATCAAGCGTCCAATGGCGTCAAGTTTAGACACCGAGGACCGATCGTAAAGGGGCTTCTGAGCAGAGTTCATCATCTCGTAGAAAGCCTTTGTGGCTGCCTCCATCTCCTCCTTCTCGCGTTCGTCAATGCCGAGTGCTTGGTGAACATCATCTAACAAGTCTGGTACACCGGCATCATCATCAAAAGCTTCGACGCGTGGTCTCACCACCTCCTCTCTTGTATGATGGGCTTCACCATGGTAGATCCACCGGGTGTAGCCCGGCATATATCCGTTCTTCACAAGATGTTTACCCATGTCGACCCTGTTTATCCTTCTCCTATTTGCACATTTGGAGCAGGGACACGGCTCTAGCAGATGTGATGACGAAGCCTTGCCAAATGCCTTGTTCAAAAAAGCCTCGGTCTTGCGAAACCATTCATCTGTGTACTCCATGTGACTTTTCCAGCCCATGTACATCCACTGACGGTCATCCATCCTCTAAAATGCCAGCGAGTAATGCAACCATCAACTACATCTACATGACTTTCATACTGTCTAATAGGTGAGGATAGGTCCTAATCCCACCCGCGGATGCATAGATGAGGTTAGTTACCATGGTCTGCTCCTATCCCAGACATAATTTCGGTAGCACCTCCCTGCTGTTCTCCTGATACACGTCCTGGCAGGGAGAGTGTGTATCCGGAGAGCAACGGGGAGGTAATGCCAAAACCCTGTCTCGGATCGGAGCGGACCCTGGAAACTAAACTCATCTACGCATCCGCGGGCTGTCCAAATAACGTGGACAATCTGAAAAAGATATGGCCGTAGATATGCATACCACTAACCGTATCTCTTTCGGACGGGAGACGCCTAACTTGGTTACGCGATCTACGACCAAGGTACGCAAAAGAGGGGTTATACCTAGGGTGTCGGTGGAGTCAAGCTAGCGGGGCGGTGGCGAGTCGGTGCAGTGGCGAGGCGACGTGGTGCAGGCAGACCCGCAACGGCGAGGAAGACGATCGGTGTAGCCAAGGTGCTCTGGCTCCACTCAGACAGTTCCTTCACCTGCATGAAAAACAAATAGATTTGGGTCAATTCTAAATTTTGGCAGCACCTCCCCTGCACGGGGAGGTTTCCAAAACCTACAAAAAACAACAGCACAAAGGCCGACAATCACAATGGCTCGAAGGCCGACAATCACAACGGCTCGAAGGCCGACAATCACAACGGCTCAAAGGCCGACAATCACAATGGCACATCATTATACCTTGGCGGCAGAGGCGTCGACGAGACGGGAACACGGGGAAGATGGTGCCGGGAATAGAACGGGAAGGCAACCTCCTCTTTCCTCTCCTCCCGGCCTCCTCCTTCTTCTCCTCCCCTTCTCCTCCTCTTTCCTCTCCTCCCGGCCTCCTCCTCCTTCTACTCTTCTTCCTCTCCTTCTTCTTCCTCTCCTTCCTCTTTTCCTCCTTCTTCCTCCTTCCTCTCCTTCCTCCTTCCTCTCCCCCTTCTTCCTCCTTCTGCACCGGTCGTTCGGTGGGGCGTGGCAGGGCGGGGAGCGGCGAGGCAGCGGCCGGCAGGGCCGGGTGCGGCGCTCTTCGTCGGTCGCTGCGGTGGGAAGCGGGGCCGGACGCGGCGCGACGCAAATCGGCGGCGGGGAGGGTCGGGGCGGGGCTTGATGCTGGCGTCGGGGCAGCGCGCGTGTGCAGCGGCGGCGCAGGGCGGGGCGCCGGGGTAGCGCGCGTGCAGCGGCGGCGCAGGGTGGGACATGTGAGATGTCCTGGTTTCTAAGCACCGTACGTGACAACGTGCACGAAGCTTTTTCAAATTTTTACCATAGGCTCCACATGCTATATAACGATGCATCCATAAGTTTCGTGATTTTCTGAATTCGTTTGAATTTTATACAATTTAAAAACACTTTGGCCGCAACTTTGTCCTCATGTTTCGTTAACAAGATGTGAAAAATATCCCGCAAGTTCCTGGATACGGCCTCAAAACACACTCACTAGCATGACAATTATTTTTTGAATGATTAGATTTCATTATTCAATGCACCTGCAGTTCAAACTTGCTTTTTGCGAAATAAATCAACAAAACAAAAATAATTCTAAAAATATAGTAAAAAGTCAAAAAATTCAACCAAATTTTAACATGTACTTTAAAGCACTGTAGCAACCCTAAAGAAAAAATCTAGGAGCAAAAATAAAAAAAAATTCTTTGCTGAGTGCCAGACCTGGCACTCGGCAAAGGGGGTCTTTGCCGAGTGCCAGAGACAGGGCACTCGGCAAAGAAAATAATAAAAAAATTAAAAAAAATTTAAAAAATTCTTTGCCGAGTGTCTGACGGCGACCACTCGGCAAAGCCTAACGGTGGGTGGCCGTCGTCACCTCGGTTAGCCTTTGCCGAGTGTTTAGCTTTGCCGAGAGCCCGACACTCGGCAAAGGGAGGCTTTGCCGAGTGCTATCCTTTGCCGAGTGCCTGGCACTCGGTAAAGATGGATATGCTGAGTGTTTGGCTTTGTCGAGTGCGGCACTCGGCAAAGTCTATCTTTGCCGAGTGCCTGACATTTGGCACTCGGCAAAGTAGGAAACACTCGGTAAGGCCCCTGTTTCTCGTAGTGCCTGGGCCATGGCAAATTCCTATGTGTGGTCGTGTGAGAATTTCTAGCATTTATCTTTTTTTCTTAGCAAGGATTAACGTGGAGGCTCCGTTAGAGCCTCTAATTAATAATAGTAAGATACTCACATTAATTTTTTTAGAATTTTAGGGCAAATGCCCCGGTCATTGCATTATCACAAGGACCAGAGTAACAGTTTAAGAACTGGTGTTTCATCACCCAGAAAACAAACCAACATGACGCTCAAACAGCACTCCCAGCCACGTGCACTACCGGAATCCTCAAATTTGTCGAGTGTATTCCATCGGACACTCAGCGACTAAGTTTTTTGCCGAGTGCTGCGCTAAAAACACTCGGTAAAAAAACCACTCGGCAAAAGAGAGGATTTGCCGAGTGTAAAAAAACACTCGGCAAAGAAATAAAATCTTTTTTCTGGAAACATAGAAGAAGAAAAAAAATAAAAAAAACTTTGCCGCGTGCTCAGATCTAGAACACTCGGCAAAGAAATAAAATCTTTTTTTCTAAAAAAGAAAGAGAAGAAAAAAATAAAAAAAAACTTTGTCGAGTGTTCAGATCTAGAACACTCGGCAAAGAAATAATTTTTTTTGGAAATAAAACCCCGCCTCCCTCCACTGCCTCCCCCGCACACTGCCCCCTCCCTCCCCCCGCACACCGCGCGCACCTCCCTCCCGGTGCCCCCTCCCAGCTCCCTCTCCCTGCCCTCCCCGCCGACGGCCGGCCCTCGCCGGCGCACCTCCTCCCTCCCCTCCCCTCCCCTCGCCTTGCCTCGCCGGCGGCCCCTCCCCTCAAATCCCGGCCAGCGCCCCTCCCCTCCTCTCCCGGCGTCCCCTCCAATCCTGGCCAACGCCCCTCCCCTCTCCCGGCGTCCTCTCCCCTCGCCGGCGTCCCTCCCCTCCTCTCCTGGCGTCCCCTCCACTTGCCGGCGTCCCCTCCTCTCCCGGCGCCCCTCCCTCTCTCCTGGCGCCCCTACCCTCCTCTCCTAGTGCCCCCTCCCCTCCTCTCCTAGATCTGGCTCCCCCTCCCCTTCTCTCCCAGATCCGGCGCCCCCTCCCTCTCTCCCGGCGGCGCCGCCCCCTCCCCCCTCTCCCGGCCCACCGCCCCGGATCCGGCCCTCCCTCTCTCGGATCCAGCCCCTCCCTTCTTCCACGACTCGCCCACAGCGTCCGACCCGATGCCGCAGCCCCAGGCCCATTCGCCCCAGCAGCCGCTGCCACAGGCGGCTCCCTCGGCGTCTGTGTTGCCGAGGCCGGCGCACATGTAGAGCCTCTCCCTCAATGTCGCCTTCTTCGATGGCCTCTCGCTGCACGGAGGCGGCGGCGGAGGTGGCGGGGCACAAGAGGAGCGGCTCCATGGACGGGTCCACCTCGCCGTTCGAGGGCGAGTCCGCGCTTTCCTCCGTGCTGCCGGGCTACGCCAAGAAGGCCATGCCCGACGACAAGCTCGCTAAGCTCGCACTCCTCGACCCCAAGCGCGCCAAGAGGTGAGCAGGCAAACGCCATCTTCGTCCACGAGCTGTCTTCCCCTTGAAATTGCCGGCGAGATCCAGGGAGGGGGCGTGGATGGTGGTGGCGGCGTGGTGCAGGCGTGGATGGTGGCGGATGCGGCGTGGTGCGGGCGTGGATGGTGGTGGATGCGGCGTGGTGCGGGCGTGGATGGTGGTGGCGGCGGTGGTGTTGTTGGTGCGGGCGTGGTGTCGGCGTGCCATTTTTTTTTGACAAAAAAGTTTGCCGAGTGTTTTTTTGGGCCGAGTGCCCGACAAAAAAACACTCGGCAACCTTGCGTTTGCTGTTAAAGGGTTTGCCAAGTGTCGTTTGCCGAGTGTAACACTCGGCAAACCCTTGGCCGAGTGTTTTTGGGGCTTCGCCGAGTGCCCCTGGCACTCGGCAAAGTTCCTGTATCCGGTAGTGCCTCTCAAGACAGGTATCTCAAGCAACCACCAACCTCTTCTGAACTTCCTCAGGATAAGTCTTCTGCTTCCAGTCCAAGGCCGACTTGTACATTAGTTTCTCCCACTCGTTTTCCACCTTGTTCAGCCAAGCAACCTTGGCAGACTGGTTGCCACTCTTCTCAGCTTCTCCAATTTGAGACTGAACTCTGTTCTCTTCTCCATTGGACATAGCAGGGTCCAGCTTGTGAGCATATTCAGAATTGCAATCAGTAGTGAAAGCACACTGCTCCATACAACACCCTGAAAACACATGTCATTTCTTAGTTTCCAAAGGTCCCACAGGGAAGCAGCACAAAACATATTATCAACTAAGCATCTACGTACTATTGTTAATCCACATTTGGCCAATTGACAAGAAGTTCAACCCTACATTCCTTCCCAAAATGTCAGACAAATAACACCACAGCTGTTTGGCAACTGCACAATCAAAAAATAAATGGTTCACTGATTCTTTTTCACTACAGAAGAGGCAAGAAGGATCATTTACTTTCCTTCTAAGACCTAAATTATCTCTGGTTAACACCTTATTCTTAGAAAAAAGCCAGAGGAAGAAATGTACCCTAGGTGGAACTTTGAGATTTCATACAGCAGGAACATGGACAGACTTTACTCCTCTAAAATTTATGACTTTGTAAAGAGATTGGGAAGAGTACAGCCCCCTAGAATGAAAAGTCCAGATCAAGGAATCTTCCTCATCTGAAAACACAATAGTAGAGGCTAGCTGGATGATTTCTTGCCATCTAATCATAAGTCTCTCATCCACTCCTCTTCTAAAAGTACATTTCAGATCTACTCCATCCCATAATTCGAAAACTATCTGAGTTTTTTCATTGACTAACATAGATGTCCCAAAACTGAATAGCTAAACTAGATGATCGTAACCAGTTGTCCTCCCAAAATCTCACTTTCTTACCATTGCCAATATGCCATCTGTAACCCATCTTTGCTACCCTGGCAGCCCAGATCATACCTTTGAAAAAACTAGAATTACCAGTTGTGTTACTATAGAAGATATTAGGCCTATCAGTACTATACTTATGATGATCAATCATCTGTTTCCAAAGCTTATTCTCATCTAGATTATATCTCTTAACCCAGGAAGCTAATAGACAGATATTTAAATCTCGCAGATTTGGGACACCTAAACCTCCAAACTCTTTAAGCAAACTGACTGTATCCCAGTTAACTAGATGGTACCTACTCTCTCCGTCCTGTAATATAGTGCATTCTAGCATTCAAAATTTGTCGTTAAATATAATGCATTCCAGAGGACAGGAACCAGTTTTGCATTAAATACTTTTCATTTATCAACCAATCACCATTAATCATGTTGATGATAGCGTTTGATCAGGAAATAAAATGAGGGTACATGCGTCTTTTATGTTCTCTCTTAATATGTCATAAAAATTCTGCAGTGCACTATATTACAGGATAGAGGGAGTATGTGCCTCAGGATTATCATTCCATAAGCAATTGGACATATGAGTATGAATGATCCTAATTGCCCATTTTGGAAACTTAATAAAGGAGAGAAGGTAAACTGGTATACTTGCCAAACAAACCTTAATAAGGCGGGTAGGGACCCCCCTCTAAACTCACGCAATATCATACGATAGCTAATACAAACCAATACACCACAGGAGTAGGGTATTACGTCATACTGACGGCCTGAACCTGTCTAACTCGTGTGTCTCTGTTGCCTTCTTGTTTTTGATCACACGCTCCTCTGCCGATCAATCTACCTTCGTGGGATACCCCTCGGAGAACTGCCGACAATATTCTGTCGACAGCGCACAAACTATTTTTATAATTATACAGTCCTGTGGCGTGTAAAAGCACCAGTCAGCACGTGGAAAGTGCAGATGCCCCTTCACGTCTATTTCACGCACTTCTGACTAAGGTCACTCTGTCTGCAATACCGGTATATATCTCCATTGCTACATGTCTCTCGGGATGGGCGATCAAACAGGTGGACCAGTGCCGACCAGGAGAGAAAGGCTAGTTCAGTGGTGGCTGGAACAGGGAACCTGTGGAACAAGCGCATCGTCGTTTCAGGGCAATGGCGGAAGATCCTCAAGCGCATGAGCTACGACGGCGCGGTGGTCTTATTGCTGGTGTCTTGGTGGCTGTAGAAGGAGAGTAGCAGGCGCATGTTTCAGGGCGAGGGGTGCTGCCCGGCGGCAGACCTTGTGCACCAAGTTTCAGGAGGTAATGGGGCACCTTAGCATTGCCCAAAATCAGTATCTGCTAAAATAGGTTTGGTAGTTTCATTATTGCTAAAATACTACTCGTCCACACCAAGCAAAAATGTAATTCATACATATATCAGCATAGATGTCGGCATGCATGTCGTATTTGCTTATTTGAAATGCGACGGTGTTGTAGCAGCAATTTTGTCCTAGACCATTCTATGTAATCAGTTCTCAGGAATCATAATGTTATTTGTTTGACGGAAATTAGGTTAACAGATTATCAAAATCTGTGATGTCCGAAAGAGCAGCAACAGTGACACCATCAGCTAGGATAGGATAGAATTGGGTGGAGAGAATACTTACTTACACTGTACGCATGCAGATGCAAATTCGTATCTCCTTAAGGGCTCGTTCGTTTGACCTGGAACAGAGGCAGGAACTATTCCGACCGGAGGAAACTTATACAAACTCACACACAATCCTGGCTGGATTAGTTCCAGGCTATGGTTCCCCAGGAACCGAACAGGCCCTAAGACTTCCCGCAGATGCAAGTGCTGTACATAGATGCCAAAAAGGAGACAGAATTGTAACAAGACAGAAACAGACAAAGAGATATCAACTTGATCGGAACTACAAAATTCTCATGGTACCTGATGAGTTTTATTTATGTTGGATGGTTGGGATGGACATTGCATGCGTTTCTCAGTGCAGCTAACACAGCAACGTTAACGCTCTCCGAAACAGGCACACCACGGCAGTTGATCCACCCTGTGAGTTCCCGAAGGGAAGGCAGATACTCCAAGCCAATATTCGCACAGTCACTGTTGTTATCTTTTAGGGCCCACAAAGGGATACCAAAATGAATCACTTCAAGATTTGGCATCACGCTAGAGGGTATAACTTTTCTGTTGTCATAGCTTTTTCTAGAAGCAAAGGGCATAGCATCTTTCCCAATCCATGTGTGCAATGAAACGCTAGCTTCCTCCTTGTTCGGTTGCTCAAACTAGACCATTGCATTGGTGAGGAAGTGCGTCAACTTCTGAAAGAAGCAGCCATGACTGGCGTTAATATTACTTCCTGTTACTGTGGACTGTTTCTAGGTTGAGATAACAGAGCGCCGGTAACCTAACAAGGAGTTTCAGAACCTGTTCATCCATGGTAGTCACCCGCAGCTCCAAGTGGGATAGGTTAGGAAGACGTGTGGGATTAATGCATGATGGCAGCTTAGACAATTGAATAATAGACCATTCCAAATAATGGAGTGCTCGTGGGAGCACAAAGCCTGCTGCTTCCCACATGGCTGTATTCGCGACCCAACCTGAACCGTGCACTTGTATATACTGGAGCTTTTGCAGATTGCTTAGAGACTCCACGAAATCTCGCTGCATGCTCTCATCCATCCCATCAGTGGCGAACATGAGCACCCTCAGTTCTCGCAGGCTGCCTAGCTCTTTGAAAAATCTCTTGGGCTTATCACTGCAACCATTTATTATTCTTAGCTCCTCCAGGGAAACCAGCTTCCCAATCCCATCCGGTACCTTTTTGTGAGCACATAGCCGGACCAGCTCTGTTAGGTGCACAATACTTGCCGGCAATGTTCCCTGCACATCGAGTGTTTGCAGTAACTTTAGATTCCCTATTTGTTTCGGGAGCTTAGGATCACTACCTTACATTTTATCCCAAGATGCTCAAGGTGGCAACCTTCCTTAAAGTTGCAGTGTACAATGTCGAGCACGCGCAAAAGTTTAAATCTCAAAAACTGGTTCCGGCTATCAATAGAACACATGAATGCAGTATATGACCTCACTTTTGGCATCTGAGTAACCATTGCTTCAGAATTAACGTGCTCGGCTATTCTGTTTTGGTGGGCTAACCGACGGACATTGCTTAGTGCAGGTGCTCCGTAAACATTGTCACCTAATATAGTAATAATGTTTTCTTCAGATGAAAGCTTACGCATCAGATCAAGAATCATATCGTGAACACGACACCCTAATACTCTGCTATTCCATGTCTCCACTGCTTGGATCAAGCTTCTATTAATGAGGTCATTGAAGTATCTTTCTTCAAGCTCAAATAATCTTTTTCCTTGTTTCTGATCAATAAATCCTTCAGCTATCCACTTCCATATCAAAGATTCCTTTTGATAAAATAATCTTCTGGATATGTACTTAGATATAATAAGCATGCATGTCCTCAAATGTGGAGGAAGATCATAGTAGCTAAATGAAAGTATTGTCATTGTATCTTCAGCTTCCTTATTATCTTCGGTGCCAAAACCAATAGAGTTGTAGACCTCAGACCATTCGCACTCTGGTTTACCAGCAAACAAAACAGCACGGGCGAGCAGGTGGTGTGTTGGTTGCTCCTGTCGTATGAGGCCCAAACACAAACAGTACAGCCATGTCAGCCGCTCAACTCGTTTAGGCGCCAGGTGCAGGCCAGTGACACCAAGGCGTCCGTCGTCGTCTTCTTAGCTCCCTGCTACATGGTTCATGGCGTGTCCGTACATGTACGTGCCATTGCTTGGTGCTCAGGGCACAGCAAACAGGAGACCGAGCGCCAGTGCGTGCGTTCTCAGGGTTACAGGCTGCCCGCAAGGGCAGGGATGTGACGAAGACTACCGAACACACGATTCCTATGTGTTTTGCTTTTTGTCGCAAGAGGGGCCTCCTCACTACTGGAAACAGGGACTTTGCCGAGTGCCTACGGCACTCGGCAAAGGCCTAAAAACACTTGGCAAAGGCTTTGCCGAGCGCTGCACTCGGCATAGGCCACTCGGAGAAAAAAAAGTCGGCAAAGCCTTCTTTGCCGAGTGTCATTTGTCGGGCACTCGGCAAAGCCTTTGCCGAGTGTCGACCGGACACTCGGCAAAGAAAAGTAGCCGTTAACGGTGCGCTATCATGACGGTTGCTTTGCCGAGTATCTCAAGTACGACACTCGGCAAAGAATTTATATAATTTTTTCCCGAAATTGTTTGCCGAGTGTCGGCTCTCGGCAAAGAATTTTTTATTTTTTTTAAAAAAAAGTCTCTTTGCCGAGTGTCTGCGGTGACACTCGGCAAAGCCTTCCCCTTTGCCGAGTGCCGTGGCCTGACACTCGGCAAAGAGCCCAGCTTTGCCAAGTGTCCTTGCCATTACACTCGGCAAAGCTGGGACATCTGGTGTTTTCCTCCAGTTTTTGCCAGCTTTGCCGAGTGCAGTGGGCGTTGCACTCGGCAAAGAGGCCTTTGACGAGTGTGACACTCGGCAAAGCGTCTATAATTGCCTATTTTTTTTTCTTGTTTTTACATTCCAACACTTCCATCACACATTCAAACAGAAAATTTCATAGATATTCATCACATTCTTCAAATCCATGACATTCATCACACATACATCCCATTATCACACACTCATCACTTACATATCACAAACACCATTTAGAAGTCATAAACATAAGTGTCTGAATATATCACATCGAAATTCACAAGTTCAAAAGTTGTTCATCATCTAACATCCAGTTTATTACCACAATTCCATGAACATGGACAAGTTCAAACTTATTACCAAATACGCCTTTGATCAGGCGGTGACTGATACGGATCCTGACGATTAGGAGGATTATTGGAACCCGCCGACAAGGCTGCACAAAGGAGTATATATTCTATGTGTTAGACATGTACTTGGCTAGCTAATTAGAAATTACTTGCATGTAAGAGACTGCAAATAACTTTCATACTCACAGGTGTATGTCCATCCTAGGGTGAGGCTGCAGGTGGAGGTGGTGGAGTGAGCAGCTCAGGTGGCACAGCAAGACCCGTATGTTGCCCAAGGCTTTGAAGAAAGCCCGTGATGCTCGACAACCGAGTCTCATAGGTCTCCATGATGCCCATCAACCTACTCTCATAGGTCTGACATTGGGACATCAGCTGCGCCTGCAGCTCTTGATGCTGCCGAGCTTCTTCTTCGAGCCGAGCCTGCAACATTTCACTCCAATGTTTCAGTAATGCATAGCTAATTACAGTGTGTAAAAGTCAATATATGATGAGTCAAACTGAAATTACCTTGAGGACATCGACCCGCTGCTGTGCAATGGTCGGCCGTGTGCGTATGGCCGGGCTCTCGCTCGTGCTCCGGGCTCGGATCGTGGAGAGGTCGGGGACAGCGGTCGAGTCGATTGTGCCATCGGCAATCCACATGCGGCCGTGCTTCTTCCCTCCTCCCCAACCTCATGATGAGCTCCGTATCAATCTCCTGCGTGCACGGGTCGAAGTCTGGTCCATGGACTGACCTTGCCGCCAACGTGTACTCGCTGATGCGGGTGTGGACGCTCGGGTTTGTGTACTCCTGGGGCCCATCCTCCAGGCTAAAGGAGACGTCGGACGTCGCCTTTCCCTTGTGGGACATGCACCATGCCTGGAAGTCCGAGCACTCCTGGCCTTGATGTGCCGCCCTCTACGAGAAAGACATCAAGAATATTAGAAATCAGTCATAATTGAGCATCAGAAGAGATAAATGAATTCGTGGACCCATGCGTCTCTGTATCCGGCGAGGTTGCGGCCTGCCTTGATGGTGTGCTGGTCCTTGCATCTCCAAACGCCGTTCCCTTGCAGTGTTGTGCGTCGAGGCATACCCCTCCATAAACCAGTTGTCCACGATCTTCTCCCATGCCTCAGGATACGATCCGCACCACCAGGGAATCATCTGCATGTCATCCGGTAATTGACATATAAGATGATCGAATTAAACCTACTTATTCTCAAAACGAATCAATCTGGATGTTCTCATGTACCTCAATGTACTGCTCCCGGGTCAGGTCCATGGTTCTGGCGTCAGCCTTTTTGACCCTCTGTCCAAGCTTCGACCCGTAGTAGGTGACAACGGCCTGGATCTTCGCCTCGTGAATCATGTCGATGACGAGCTTTTTGCAGGCTTTGGTCGCCACCCTGATCCTTCCTGCCCTCAAATCCCTCCACGCATTTGAAATAAGCCTGCGGACAAACACGATATTTGTATGGATATTTTTTAAAGAAAAGTTCAATGAAAGAAGCAATGCTATGCGAGGAGACTTACCCAGAACTCCCCAATGACCCGTGCTGCCTTGTTGGGGTAACGGCTCCGTATCAACGGTGATGGCATAGTGGTCAAACGAACAGGCCGCCAATGTGTTGTTCTTGTACATGATGACGCCGGGGTAGTGTTTCCTGCACAGAAGACCCAGGATGCCATTGGGGGTGCGTGCACCAGCACCGGACACAACCACCCAGTTCCTACACATGTGATTAAGAAAATTAGCAGTTCATCTTTGTTTGAACTTATCATATGAAGTAGGGGCAAATAAAATGTCAAGTTTACTTACTTTTGCCCTTCAGGGTGAATCACTGGGAGGCGGTGAGGAAGCAGAAAAGCAGGGAGGCTTGCGGGACCTCGCAGGTACACCCTCGGAGCAGAGGAAGAGGAAACCCGTGCCTCCTGCCAATGCCTCCTGCTCGTCGAAGGGTGCCTCCTCCTCCTCCTCCTCCTCCTCCTCGTAGCACCCTCTCCACGGGCGTCACTGGGCTTCCGCCTCCTCCGACACCTGGAGACGTGCCGGGGGCCTCCTGCTCCTCGGGTTCCTCCTCCTCCTCGTGTCCGACTTATGTGTCTCGTCAAGCCTGACTTATGTGTTGGGGGGCAGAAGAAGGTCATCAAATAGGGGAGCCTCGTCAAGCCTGACTTATGTGTCCACATATGTTGCTCACCATATCCCACAAACCCACAATCTGGAGCAGACACGAGAGCATCTATCTGCACATGAACCTCAGCAACCAGTCATCATCCGTGGTGGAGGGTCTGTCACTACGACACCTTTCGTAAAGTTCTTGATGTCTTTGTCTGAATGGATGCTCAGAAGGGAGGAATTGCCGATGTGCGTCGAACGACGAATACTTGCCACCCTTCCGTAACCAGATGAACCATCAAAGCTTCCTTGCATACTGGGCATGGGAACTTCACGTGAACACACCAACCGCTGAATAACCCATACGCCAGGAAGTCATGCATGGAGTACTAGTACCAAATGTGCATTTTGAAGCTTGTCTTTGTAGCTCTATCATATGTCCATACCCCTACCTCCCAAGCATGGATCAATTCATCAATCACCGGCTCCATGAACACACCCATATTACTCCCCGGTGTCCAGGAATTATCAACGACAAGAATATGTTATGTCGTTCAAAGGAGACACCGGGGGGAGATTGAGGGGGATAACGAACACGGGCCAACATGTGTATGGGGCAGCCATCATTCCATAAGGATTGAACCCGTCTGTTGCCAACGCAACACGTACATTACGAGCCTCTCCAGCTTTTCATGATATATGTCATCGAAGTGTTTCCATGCTTCACCATCGGCTGATGCACCATCTTCTTCGGACTGTACCATTTTCCATTTTTGTGCATGTCATCTGTTTCGCGGATTCCTCGTTCATGAATAGCCGTTGGATCCTCGATAGGAACGGAAGGCGTCGTACGATCTTCACTGGGACTGTCGTCTGACTCTTCTGACCATCACCAGAGTCTGTCTCTAGGTACCTAGATGATTTACACTTTGGACAGTACTTTGCGTCCACATGTTCTTTCTAGAATAGGACGCACCCCTTCGGACAAGCATGTATCTGCTCATACGGCATCTTAGTGCCCGAAGGAGCTTTCTGTGAATCGTACATGCTCTTTGGTAGAATGCGGCCCTCCGAAAGTAGGGTGGCCAATCACGATCAACACCTTATCGAAGTCGTCTCGACTGATGTTTAACTCGGACTTCAACGCCATCAAGCGTCCAATGGCGTCAAGTTTAGACACCGAGGACCGATCGTAAAGGGGCTTTCTGAGCAGAGTTCATCATCTCGTAGAAAGCCTTTGTGGCTTGCCTCCATCTCCTCCTTCTCTCGCGTTCGTCAATGCCGAGTGCTTGGTGAACATCATCTAACAAGTCTGGTACACCGGCATCATCATCAAAAGCTTCGACGCGTGGTCTCATCACCACCTCCTCTCTTGTATGATGGGCTTCACCATGGTAGATCCACCGGGTGTAGCCCGGCATATATCCGTTCTTCACAAGATGTTTACCCCATGTCGACCCTGTTTATCCTTCTCCTATTTGCACATTTGGAGGCAGGGACAAACGGCTCTAGCAGATGTGATGACGAAGCCTTGCCAAATGCCTTGTTCAAAAAGCCTCGGTCTTGCGAAACCATTCATCTGTGTACTCCATGTGACTTTTCCAGCCCATGTACATCCACTGACGGTCATCCATCCTCTAAAATGCCAGCGAGTAATGCAACCATCAACTACATCTACATGACTTTCATACTGTCTAATAGGTGAGGATAGGTCCTAATCCCACCCGCGGATGCATAGATGAGGTTAGTTACCATGGTCTGCTCCTATCCCAGACATAATTTCGGTAGCACCTCCCTGCTGTTCTCCTGATACACGTCCTGGCAGGGAGAGTGTGTATCCGGAGAGCAACGGGGAGGTAATGCCAAAACCCTGTCTCGGATCGGAGCGGACCTGGAAACTAAACTCATCTACGCATCCGCGGGCTGTCCAAATAACGTGGACAATCTGAAAAAGATATGGCCGTAGATATGCATACCACTAACCGTATCTCTTTCGGACGGGAGACGCCTAACTTGGTTACGCGATCTACGACCAAGGTACGCAAAAGAGGGGTTATACCTAGGGTGTCGGTGGAGTCAAGCTAGCGGGGGCGGTGGCGAGTCGGTGCAGTGGCGAGGCGACGTGGTGCAGGCAGACCCGCAACGGCGAGGAAGACGATCGGTGTAGCCAAGGTGCTCTGGCTCCACTCAGACAGTTCCTTCACCTGCATGAAAAACAAATAGATTTGGGTCAATTCTAAATTTTGGCAGCACCTCCCCTGCACGGGAGGTTTCCAAAACCTACAAAAAACAACAGCACAAAGGCCGACAATCACAATGGCTCGAAGGCCGACAATCACAACGGCTCGAAGGCCGACAATCACAACGGCTCAAAGGCCGACAATCACAATGGCACATCATTATACTTGGCGGCAGAGGCGTCGACGAGACGGGAACACGGGGAAGATGGTGCCGGGAATAGAACGGGAAGGCAACCTCCTCTTTCCTCTCCTCCCGGCCTCCTCCTTCTTCTCCTCCCCTTCTCCTCCTCTTTCCTCTCCTCCCGGCCTCCTCCTCCTTCTACTCTTCTTCCTCTCCTTCTTCTTCCTCCTCCTCTTCCTCTTTTCCTCCTTCTTCCTCCTTCCTCTTCCTTCCTCCTTCCTCTCCCCCCTTCTTCCTCCTTCTGCACCGGTCGTTCGGTGGGGCGTGGCAGGGCGGGGAGCGGCGAGGCAGCGGCCGGCAGGGCCGGTTGCGGCGCTCTCGTCGTTCGCTGCGGTGGGAAGCGGGGCCGGACGCGGCGCGACGCAAATCGGCGGCGGGGAGGGTCGGGGCGGGGCTTGATGCTGGCGTCGGGGCAGCGCGCGTGTGCAGCGGCGGCGCAGGGCGGGGCGCCGGGGTAGCGCGCGTGCAGCGGCGGCGCAGGGTGGGACATGTGAGATGTCCTGGTTTCTAAGCACCGTACGTGACAACGTGCACGAAGCTTTTTCAAATTTTTACCATAGGCTCCACATGCTATATAACGATGCATCCATAAGTTTCGTGATTTTCTGAATTCGTTTGAATTTTATACAATTTAAAAACACTTTGGCCGCAACTTTGTCCTCATGTTTCGTTAACAAGATGTGAAAAATATCCCGCAAGTTCCTGGATACGGCCTCAAAACACACTCACTAGCATGACAATTATTTTTTGAATGATTAGATTTCATTATTCAATGCACCTGCAGTTCAAACTTGCTTTTTGCGAAATAAATCAACAAAACAAAAATAATTCTAAAAATATAGTAAAAAGTCAAAAAATTCAACCAAATTTTAACATGTACTTTAAAGCACTGTAGCAACCCTAAAGAAAAAATCTAGGAGCAAAAATAAAAAAAAATTCTTTGCTGAGTGCCAGACCTGGCACTCGGCAAAGGGGGTCTTTGCCGAGTGCCAGAGACAGGGCACTCGGCAAAGAAAATAATAAAAAAATTAAAAAAAATTTAAAAAATTCTTTGCCGAGTGTCTGACGGCGACCACTCGGCAAAGCCTAACGGTGGGTGGCCGTCGTCACCTCGGTTAGCCTTTGCCGAGTGTTTAGCTTTGCCGAGAGCCCGACACTCGGCAAAGGGAGGCTTTGCCGAGTGCTATCCTTTGCCGAGTGCCTGGCACTCGGTAAGATGGATATGCTGAGTGTTTGGCTTTGTCGAGTGCGGCACTCGGCAAAGTCTATCTTTGCCGAGTGCCTGACATTTGGCACTCGGCAAAGTAGGAAACACTCGGTAAGGCCCCTGTTTCTCGTAGTGCCTGGGCCATGGCAAATTCCTATGTGTGGTCGTGTGAGAATTTCTAGCATTTATCTTTTTTTCTTAGCAAGGATTAACGTGGAGGCTCCGTTAGAGCCTCTAATTAATAATAGTAAGATACTCACATTAATTTTTTTAGAATTTTAGGGCAAATGCCCCGGTCATTGCATTATCACAAGGACCAGAGTAACAGTTTAAGAACTGGTGTTTCATCACCCAGAAAACAAACCAACATGACGCTCAAACAGCACTCCCAGCCACGTGCACTACCGGAATCCTCAAATTTGTCGAGTGTATTCCATCGGACACTCAGCGACTAAGTTTTTTGCCGAGTGCTGCGCTAAAAAACACTCGGTAAAAAAACCACTCGGCAAAAGAGAGGATTTGCCGAGTGTAAAAAAACACTCGGCAAAGAAATAAAATCTTTTTTCTGGAAACATAGAAGAAGAAAAAAAATAAAAAAAACTTTGCCGCGTGCTCAGATCTAGAACACTCGGCAAAGAAATAAAATCTTTTTTTCTAAAAAGAAAGAGAAGAAAAAAATAAAAAAAACTTTGTCGAGTGTTCAGATCTAGAACACTCGGCAAAGAAATAATTTTTTTTGGAAATAAAACCCCGCCTCCCTCCACTGCCTCCCCCGCACACTGCCCCTCCCTCCCCCCGCACACCGCGCGCACCTCCCTCCCGGTGCCCCCCTCCCAGCTCCCTCTCCCTGCCCTCCCCGCCGACGGCCGGCCCTCGCCGGCGCACCTCCTCCCTCCCCTCCCCTCCCCTCGCCTTGCCTCGCCGGCGGCCCCTCCCCTCAAATCCCGGCCAGCGCCCCTCCCCTCCTCTCCCGGCGTCCCCTCCAATCCTGGCCAACGCCCCTCCCCTCTCCCGGCGTCCTCTCCCCTCGCCGGCGTCCCTCCCCTCCTCTCCTGGCGTCCCCTCCACTTGCCGGCGTCCCCTCCTCTCCCGGCGCCCCTCCCTCTCTCCTGGCGCCCCTACCCTCCTCTCCTAGTGCCCCCTCCCCTCCTCTCCTAGATCTGGCTCCCCCTCCCCTTCTCTCCCAGATCCGGCGCCCCCCTCCCTCTCTCCCGGCGGCGCCGCCCCCTCCCCCCTCTCCCGGCCCACCGCCCCGGATCCGGCCCTCCCTCTCTCGGATCCAGCCCCTCCCTTCTTCCACGACTCGCCCACAGCGTCCGACCCGATGCCGCAGCCCCAGGCCCATTCGCCCCAGCAGCCGCTGCCACAGGCGGCTCCCTCGGCGTCTGTGTTGCCGAGGCCGGCGCACATGTAGAGCCTCTCCCTCAATGTCGCCTTCTTCGATGGCCTCTCGCTGCACGGAGGCGGCGGCGGAGGTGGCGGGGCACAAGAGGAGCGGCTCCATGGACGGGTCCACCTCGCCGTTCGAGGGCGAGTCCGCGCTTTCCTCCGTGCTGCCGGGCTACGCCAAGAAGGCCATGCCCGACGACCAAGCTCGCTAAGCTCGCACTCCTCGACCCCAAGCGCGCCAAGAGGTGAGCAGGCAAACGCCATCTTCGTCCACGAGCTGTCTTCCCCTTGAAATTGCCGGCGAGATCCAGGGAGGGGGCGTGGATGGTGGTGGCGGCGTGGTGCAGGCGTGGATGGTGGCGGATGCGGCGTGGTGCGGGCGTGGATGGTGGTGGATGCGGCGTGGTGCGGGCGTGGATGGTGGTGGCGGCGGTGGTGTTTGTTGGTGCGGGCGTGGTGTCGGCGTGCCATTTTTTTTTGACAAAAAAGTTTGCCGAGTGTTTTTTTGGGCCGAGTGCCCGACAAAAAAACACTCGGCAACCTTGCGTTTGCTGTTAAAGGGTTTGCCAAGTGTCGTTTGCCGAGTGTAACACTCGGCAAACCCTTGGCCGAGTGTTTTTGGGGCTTCGCCGAGTGCCCCTGGCACTCGGCAAAGTTCCTGTATCCGGTAGTGCCTCTCAAGACAGGTATCTCAAGCAACCACCAACCTCTTCTGAACTTCCTCAGGATAAGTCTTCTGCTTCCAGTCCAAGGCCGACTTGTACATTAGTTTCTCCCACTCGTTTTCCACCTTGTTCAGCCAAGCAACCTTGGCAGACTGGTTGCCACTCTTCTCAGCTTCTCCAATTTGAGACTGAACTCTGTTCTCTTCTCCATTGGACATAGCAGGGTCCAGCTTGTGAGCATATTCAGAATTGCAATCAGTAGTGAAAGCACACTGCTCCATACAACACCCTGAAAACACATGTCATTTCTTAGTTTCCAAAGGTCCCACAGGGAAGCAGCACAAAACATATTATCAACTAAGCATCTACGTACTATTGTTAATCCACATTTGGCCAATTGACAAGAAGTTCAACCCTACATTCCTTCCCAAAATGTCAGACAAATAACACCACAGCTGTTTGGCAACTGCACAATCAAAAAATAAATGGTTCACTGATTCTTTTTCACTACAGAAGAGGCAAGAAGGATCATTTACTTTCCTTCTAAGACCTAAATTATCTCTGGTTAACACCTTATTCTTAGAAAAAAGCCAGAGGAAGAAATGTACCCTAGGTGGAACTTTGAGATTTCATACAGCAGGAACATGGACAGACTTTACTCCTCTAAAATTTATGACTTTGTAAAGAGATTGGGAAGAGTACAGCCCCCTAGAATGAAAAGTCCAGATCAAGGAATCTTCCTCATCTGAAAACACAATAGTAGAGGCTAGCTGGATGATTTCTTGCCATCTAATCATAAGTCTCTCATCCACTCCTCTTCTAAAAGTACATTTCAGATCTACTCCATCCCATAATTCGAAAACTATCTGAGTTTTTTCATTGACTAACATAGATGTCCCAAAACTGAATAGCTAAACTAGATGATCGTAACCAGTTGTCCTCCCAAAATCTCACTTTCTTACCATTGCCAATATGCCATCTGTAACCCATCTTTGCTACCCTGGCAGCCCAGATCATACCTTTGAAAAAACTAGAATTACCAGTTGTGTTACTATAGAAGATATTAGGCCTATCAGTACTATACTTATGATGATCAATCATCTGTTTCCAAAGCTTATTCTCATCTAGATTATATCTCTTAACCCAGGAAGCTAATAGACAGATATTTAAATCTCGCAGATTTGGGACACCTAAACCTCCAAACTCTTTAAGCAAACTGACTGTATCCCAGTTAACTAGATGGTACCTACTCTCTCCGTCCTGTAATATAGTGCATTCTAGCATTCAAAATTTGTCGTTAAATATAATGCATTCCAGAGGACAGGAAACCAGTTTTGCATTAAATACTTTTCATTTATCAACCAATCACCATTAATCATGTTGATGATAGCGTTTGATCAGGAAATAAAATGAGGGTACATGCGTCTTTTATGTTCTCTCTTAATATGTCATAAAAATTCTGCAGTGCACTATATTACAGGATAGAGGGAGTATGTGCCTCAGGATTATCATTCCATAAGCAATTGGACATATGAGTATGAATGATCCTAATTGCCCATTTTGGAAACTTAATAAAGGAGAGAAGGTAAACTGGTATACTTGCCAAACAAACCTTAATAAGGCGGGTAGGGACCCCCCTCTAAACTCACGCAATATCATACGATAGCTAATACAAACCAATACACCACAGGAGTAGGGTATTACGTCATACTGACGGCCTGAACCTGTCTAACTCGTGTGTCTCTGTTGCCTTCTTGTTTTTGATCACACGCTCCTCTGCCGATCAATCTACCTTCGTGGGATACCCCTCGGAGAACTGCCGACAATATTCTGTCGACAGCGCACAAACTATTTTTATAATTATACAGTCCTGTGGCGTGTAAAAGCACCAGTCAGCACGTGGAAAGTGCAGATGCCCCTTCACGTCTATTTCACGCACTTCTGACTAAGGTCACTCTGTCTGCAATACCGGTATATATCTCCATTGCTACATGTCTCTCGGGATGGGCGATCAAACAGGTGGACCAGTGCCGACCAGGAGAGAAAGGCTAGTTCAGTGGTGGCTGGAACAGGGAACCTGTGGAACAAGCGCATCGTCGTTTCAGGGCAATGGCGGAAGATCCTCAAGCGCATGAGCTACGACGGCGCGGTGGTCTTATTGCTGGTGTCTTGGTGGCTGTAGAAGGAGAGTAGCAGGCGCATGTTTCAGGGCGAGGGGTGCTGCCCGGCGGCAGACCTTGTGCACCAAGTTTCAGGAGGTAATGGGGCACCTTAGCATTGCCCAAAATCAGTATCTGCTAAAATAGGTTTGGTAGTTTCATTATTGCTAAAATACTACTCGTCCACACCAAGCAAAAATGTAATTCATACATATATCAGCATAGATGTCGGCATGCATGTCGTATTTGCTTATTTGAAATGCGACGGTGTTGTAGCAGCAATTTTGTCCTAGACCATTCTATGTAATCAGTTCTCAGGAATCATAATGTTATTTGTTTGACGGAAATTAGGTTAACAGATTATCAAAATCTGTGATGTCCGAAAGAGCAGCAACAGTGACACCATCAGCTAGGATAGGATAGAATTGGGTGGAGAGAATACTTACTTACACTGTACGCATGCAGATGCAAATTCGTATCTCCTTAAGGGCTCGTTCGTTTGACCTGGAACAGAGGCAGGAACTATTCCGACCGGAGGAAACTTATACAAACTCACACACAATCCTGGCTGGATTAGTTCCAGGCTATGGTTCCCCAGGAACCGAACAGGCCCTAAGACTTCCCGCAGATGCAAGTGCTGTACATAGATGCCAAAAAGGAGACAGAATTGTAACAAGACAGAAACAGACAAAGAGATATCAACTTGATCGGAACTACAAAATTCTCATGGTACCTGATGAGTTTTATTTATGTTGGATGGTTGGGATGGACATTGCATGCGTTTCTCAGTGCAGCTAACACAGCAACGTTAACGCTCTCCGAAACAGGCACACCACGGCAGTTGATCCACCCTGTGAGTTCCCGAAGGGAAGGCAGATACTCCAAGCCAATATTCGCACAGTCACTGTTGTTATCTTTTAGGGCCCACAAAGGGATACCAAAATGAATCACTTCAAGATTTGGCATCACGCTAGAGGGTATAACTTTTCTGTTGTCATAGCTTTTTCTAGAAGCAAAGGGCATAGCATCTTTCCCAATCCATGTGTGCAATGAAACGCTAGCTTCCTCCTTGTTCGGTTGCTCAAACTAGACCATTGCATTGGTGAGGAAGTGCGTCAACTTCTGAAAGAAGCAGCCATGACTGGCGTTAATATTACTTCCTGTTACTGTGGACTGTTTCTAGGTTGAGATAACAGAGCGCCGGTAACCTAACAAGGAGTTTCAGAACCTGTTCATCCATGGTAGTCACCCGCAGCTCCAAGTGGGATAGGTTAGGAAGACGTGTGGGATTAATGCATGATGGCAGCTTAGACAATTGAATAATAGACCATTCCAAATAATGGAGTGCTCGTGGGAGCACAAAGCCTGCTGCTTCCCACATGGCTGTATTCGCGACCCAACCTGAACCGTGCACTTGTATATACTGGAGCTTTTGCAGATTGCTTAGAGACTCCACGAAATCTCGCTGCATGCTCTCATCCATCCCATCAGTGGCGAACATGAGCACCCTCAGTTCTCGCAGGCTGCCTAGCTCTTTGAAAAATCTCTTGGGCTTATCACTGCAACCATTTATTATTCTTAGCTCCTCCAGGGAAACCAGCTTCCCAATCCCATCCGGTACCTTTTTGTGAGCACATAGCCGGACCAGCTCTGTTAGGTGCACAATACTTGCCGGCAATGTTCCCTGCACATCGAGTGTTTGCAGTAACTTTAGATTCCCTATTTGTTTCGGGAGCTTAGGATCACTACCTTACATTTTATCCCAAGATGCTCAAGGTGGCAACCTTCCTTAAAGTTGCAGTGTACAATGTCGAGCACGCGCAAAAGTTTAAATCTCAAAAACTGGTTCCGGCTATCAATAGAACACATGAATGCAGTATATGACCTCACTTTTGGCATCTGAGTAACCATTGCTTCAGAATTAACGTGCTCGGCTATTCTGTTTTGGTGGGCTAACCGACGGACATTGCTTAGTGCAGGTGCTCCGTAAACATTGTCACCTAATATAGTAATAATGTTTTCTTCAGATGAAAGCTTACGCATCAGATCAAGAATCATATCGTGAACACGACACCCTAATACTCTGCTATTCCATGTCTCCACTGCTTGGATCAAGCTTCTATTAATGAGGTCATTGAAGTATCTTTCTTCAAGCTCAAATAATCTTTTTCCTTGTTTCTGATCAATAAATCCTTCAGCTATCCACTTCCATATCAAAGATTCCTTTTTGATAAAATAATCTTCTGGATATGTACTTAGATATAATAAGCATGCATGTCCTCAAATGTGGAGGAAGATCATAGTAGCTAAATGAAAGTATTGTCATTGTATCTTCAGCTTCCTTATTATCTTCGGTGCCAAAACCAATAGAGTTGTAGACCTCAGACCATTCGCACTCTGGTTTACCAGCAAACAAAACAGCACGGGCGAGCAGGTGGTGTGTTGGTTGCTCCTGTCGTATGAGGCCCAAACACAAACAGTACAGCCATGTCAGCCGCTCAACTCGTTTAGGCGCCAGGTGCAGGCCAGTGACACCAAGGCGTCCGTCGTCGTCTTCTTAGCTCCCTGCTACATGGTTCATGGCGTGTCCGTACATGTACGTGCCATTGCTTGGTGCTCAGGGCACAGCAAACAGGAGACCGAGCGCCAGTGCGTGCGTTCTCAGGGTTACAGGCTGCCCGCAAGGGCAGGGATGTGACGAAGACTACCGAACACACGATTCCTATGTGTTTTGCTTTTTGTCGCAAGAGGGGCCTCCTCACTACTGGAAACAGGGACTTTGCCGAGTGCCTACGGCACTCGGCAAAGGCCTAAAAACACTTGGCAAAGGCTTTGCCGAGCGCTGCACTCGGCATAGGCCACTCGGAGAAAAAAAAGTCGGCAAAGCCTTCTTTGCCGAGTGTCATTTGTCGGGCACTCGGCAAAGCCTTTGCCGAGTGTCGACCGGACACTCGGCAAAGAAAAGTAGCCGTTAACGGTGCGCTATCATGACGGTTGCTTTGCCGAGTATCTCAAGTACGACACTCGGCAAAGAATTTATATAATTTTTTCCCGAAATTGTTTGCCGAGTGTCGGCTCTCGGCAAAGAATTTTTTATTTTTTTTAAAAAAAAGTCTCTTTGCCGAGTGTCTGCGGTGACACTCGGCAAAGCCTTCCCCTTTGCCGAGTGCCGTGGCCTGACACTCGGCAAAGAGCCCAGCTTTGCCAAGTGTCCTTGCCATTACACTCGGCAAAGCTGGGACATCTGGTGTTTTCCTCCAGTTTTTGCCAGCTTTGCCGAGTGCAGTGGGCGTTGCACTCGGCAAAGAGGCCTTTGACGAGTGTGACACTCGGCAAAGCGTCTATAATTGCCTATTTTTTTTTCTTGTTTTTACATTCCAACACTTCCATCACACATTCAAACAGAAAATTTCATAGATATTCATCACATTCTTCAAATCCATGACATTCATCACACATACATCCCATTATCACACACTCATCACTTACATATCACAAACACCATTTAGAAGTCATAAACATAAGTGTCTGAATATATCACATCGAAATTCACAAGTTCAAAAGTTGTTCATCATCTAACATCCAGTTTATTACCACAATTCCATGAACATGGACAAGTTCAAACTTATTACCAAATACGCCTTTGATCAGGCGGTGACTGATACGGATCCTGACGATTAGGAGGATTATTGGAACCCGCCGACAAGGCTGCACAAAGGAGTATATATTCTATGTGTTAGACATGTACTTGGCTAGCTAATTAGAAATTACTTGCATGTAAGAGACTGCAAATAACTTTCATACTCACAGGTGTATGTCCATCCTAGGGTGAGGCTGCAGGTGGAGGTGGTGGAGTGAGCAGCTCAGGTGGCACAGCAAGACCCGTATGTTGCCCAAGGCTTTGAAGAAAGCCCGTGATGCTCGACAACCGAGTCTCATAGGTCTCCATGATGCCCATCAACCTACTCTCATAGGTCTGACATTGGGACATCAGCTGCGCCTGCAGCTCTTGATGCTGCCGAGCTTCTTCTTCGAGCCGAGCCTGCAACATTTCACTCCAATGTTTCAGTAATGCATAGCTAATTACAGTGTGTAAAAGTCAATATATGATGAGTCAAACTGAAATTACCTTGAGGACATCGACCCGCTGCTGTGCAATGGTCGGCCGTGTGCGTATGGCCGGGCTCTCGCTCGTGCTCCGGGCTCGGATCGTGGAGAGGTCGGGGACAGCGGTCGAGTCGATTGTGCCATCGGCAATCCACATGCGGCCGTGCTTCTTCCCTCCTCCCAACCTCATGATGAGCTCCGTATCAATCTCCTGCGTGCACGGGTCGAAGTCTGGTCCATGGACTGACCTTGCCGCCAACGTGTACTCGCTGATGCGGGTGTGGACGCTCGGGTTTGTGTACTCCTGGGGCCCATCCTCCAGGCTAAAGGAGACGTCGGACGTCGCCTTTCCCTTGTGGGACATGCACCATGCCTGGAAGTCCGAGCACTCCTGGCCTTGATGTGCCGCCCTCTACGAGAAAGACATCAAGAATATTAGAAATCAGTCATAATTGAGCATCAGAAGAGATAAATGAATTCGTGGACCCATGCGTCTCTGTATCCGGCGAGGTTGCGGCTGCCTTGATGGTGTGCTGGTCCTTGCATCTCCAAACGCCGTTCCCTTGCAGTGTTGTGCGTCGAGGCATACCCCTCCATAAACCAGTTGTCCACGATCTTCTCCCATGCCTCAGGATACGATCCGCACCACCAGGGAATCATCTGCATGTCATCCGGTAATTGACATATAAGATGATCGAATTAAACCTACTTATTCTCAAAACGAATCAATCTGGATGTTCTCATGTACCTCAATGTACTGCTCCCGGGTCAGGTCCATGGTTCTGGCGTCAGCCTTTTTGACCCTCTGTCCAAGCTTCGACCCGTAGTAGGTGACAACGGCCTGGATCTTCGCCTCGTGAATCATGTCGATGACGAGCTTTTTGCAGGCTTTGGTCGCCACCTGATCCTTCCTGCCCTCAAATCCCTCCACGCATTTGAAATAAGCCTGCGGACAAACACGATATTTGTATGGATATTTTTTAAAGAAAAAGTTCAATGAAAGAAGCAATGCTATGCGAGGAGACTTACCCAGAACTCCCCAATGACCCGTGCTGCCTTGTTGGGGTACGGCTCCGTATCAACGGTGATGGCATAGTGGTCAAACGAACAGGCCGCCAATGTGTTGTTCTTGTACATGATGACGCCGGGGTAGTGTTTCCTGCACAGAAGACCCAGGATGCCATTGGGGGTGCGTGCACCAGCACCGGACACAACCACCCAGTTCCTACACATGTGATTAAGAAAAATTAGCAGTTCATCTTTGTTTGAACTTATCATATGAAGTAGGGGCAAATAAAATGTCAAGTTTACTTACTTTTGCCCTTCAGGGTGAATCACTGGGAGGCGGTGAGGAAGCAGAAAAGCAGGGAGGCTTGCGGGACCTCGCAGGTACACCCTCGGAGCAGAGGAAGAGGAACCCGTGCCTCCTGCCAATGCCTCCTGCTCGTCGAAGGGTGCCTCCTCCTCCTCCTCCTCCTCCTCCTCGTGCACCCTCTCCACGGGCGTCACTGGCTCCGCCTCCTCCGACACCTGGAGACGTGCCGGGGGCCTCCTGCTCCTCGGGTTCCTCCTCCTCCTCGTGTCCGACTTATGTGTCTCGTCAAGCCTGACTTATGTGTTGGGGGCAGAAGAAGGTCATCAAAATAGGGGAGCCTCGTCAAGCCTGACTTATGTGTCCACATATGTTGCTCACCATATCCCACAAACCCACAATCTGGAGCAGACACGAGAGCATCTATCTGCACATGAACCTCAGCACCAGTCATCATCCGTGGTGGAGGGTCTGTCACTACGACACCTTTCGTAAAGTTCTTGATGTCTTGTCTGAATGGATGCTCAGAAGGGAGGAATTGCCGATGTGCGTCGAACGACGAATACTTGCCACCCTTCCGTAACCAGATGAACCTCAAAGCTTCCTTGCATACTGGGCATGGGAACTTCACGTGAACACACCAACCGCTGAATAACCCATACGCCAGGAAGTCATGCATGGAGTACTAGTACCAAATGTGCATTTTGAAGCTTGTCTTTGTAGCTCTATCATATGTCCATACCCCTACCTCCCAAGCATGGATCAATTCATCAATCACCGGCTCCATGAACACACCCATATTACTCCCCGGGTGTCCAGGAATTATCAACGACAAGAATATGTTATGTCGTTCAAAGGAGACACCGGGGGGAGATTGAGGGGGATAACGAACACGGGCCAACATGTGTATGGGGCAGCCATCATTCCATAAGGATTGAACCCGTCTGTTGCCAACGCAACACGTACATTACGAGCCTCTCCAGCTTTTTCATGATATATGTCATCGAAGTGTTTCCATGCTTCACCATCGGCTGGATGCACCATCTTCTTCGGACTGTACCATTTTCCATTTTTGTGCCATGTCATCTGTTTCGCGGATTCCTCGTTCATGAATAGCCGTTGGATCCTCGATAGGAACGGAAGGCGTCGTACGATCTTCACTGGGACTGTCGTCTGACTCTTCTGACCATCACCAGAGTCTGTCTCTAGGTACCTAGATGATTTACACTTTGGACAGTACTTTGCGTCCACATGTTCTTTCTAGAATAGGACGCACCCCTTCGGACAAGCATGTATCTGCTCATACGGCATCTTAAGTGCCCGAAGGAGCTTCTGTGAATCGTACATGCTCTTTGGTAGAATGCGGCCCTCCGAAAGTAGGGTGCCAATCACGATCAACACCTTATCGAAGTCGTCTCGACTGATGTTTAACTCGGACTTCAACGCCATCAAGCGTCCAATGGCGTCAAGTTTAGACACCGAGGACCGATCGTAAAGGGGCTTCTGAGCAGAGTTCATCATCTCGTAGAAAGCCTTTGTGGCTGCCTCCATCTCCTCCTTCTCGCGTTCGTCAATGCCGAGTGCTTGGTGAACATCATCTAACAAGTCTGGTACACCGGCATCATCATCAAAAGCTTCGACGCGTGGTCTCACCACCTCCTCTCTTGTATGATGGGCTTCACCATGGTAGATCCACCGGGTGTAGCCCGGCATATATCCGTTCTTCACAAGATGTTTACCCATGTCGACCCTGTTTATCCTTCTCCTATTTGCACATTTGGAGCAGGGACACGGCTCTAGCAGATGTGATGACGAAGCCTTGCCAAATGCCTTGTTCAAAAAAGCCTCGGTCTTGCGAAACCATTCATCTGTGTACTCCATGTGACTTTTCCAGCCCATGTACATCCACTGACGGTCATCCATCCTCTAAAATGCCAGCGAGTAATGCAACCATCAACTACATCTACATGACTTTCATACTGTCTAATAGGTGAGGATAGGTCCTAATCCCACCCGCGGATGCATAGATGAGGTTAGTTACCATGGTCTGCTCCTATCCCAGACATAATTTCGGTAGCACCTCCCTGCTGTTCTCCTGATACACGTCCTGGCAGGGAGAGTGTGTATCCGGAGAGCAACGGGGAGGTAATGCCAAAACCCTGTCTCGGATCGGAGCGGACCCTGGAAACTAAACTCATCTACGCATCCGCGGGCTGTCCAAATAACGTGGACAATCTGAAAAAGATATGGCCGTAGATATGCATACCACTAACCGTATCTCTTTCGGACGGGAGACGCCTAACTTGGTTACGCGATCTACGACCAAGGTACGCAAAAGAGGGGTTATACCTAGGGTGTCGGTGGAGTCAAGCTAGCGGGGCGGTGGCGAGTCGGTGCAGTGGCGAGGCGACGTGGTGCAGGCAGACCCGCAACGGCGAGGAAGACGATCGGTGTAGCCAAGGTGCTCTGGCTCCACTCAGACAGTTCCTTCACCTGCATGAAAAACAAATAGATTTGGGTCAATTCTAAATTTTGGCAGCACCTCCCCTGCACGGGGAGGTTTCCAAAACCTACAAAAAACAACAGCACAAAGGCCGACAATCACAATGGCTCGAAGGCCGACAATCACAACGGCTCGAAGGCCGACAATCACAACGGCTCAAAGGCCGACAATCACAATGGCACATCATTATACCTTGGCGGCAGAGGCGTCGACGAGACGGGAACACGGGGAAGATGGTGCCGGGAATAGAACGGGAAGGCAACCTCCTCTTTCCTCTCCTCCCGGCCTCCTCCTTCTTCTCCTCCCCTTCTCCTCCTCTTTTCCTCTCCTCCCGGCCTCCTCCTCCTTCTACTCTTCTTCCTCTCCTTCTTCTTCCTCTCCTTCCTCTTTTCCTCCTTCTTCCTCCTTCCTCTCCTTCCTCCTTCCTCTCCCCCTTCTTCCTCCTTCTGCACCGGTCGTTCGGTGGGGCGTGGCAGGGCGGGGAGCGGCGAGGCAGCGGCCGGCAGGGCCGGGTGCGGCGCTCTTCGTCGGTCGCTGCGGTGGGAAGCGGGGCCGGACGCGGCGCGACGCAAATCGGCGGCGGGGAGGGTCGGGGCGGGGCTTGATGCTGGCGTCGGGGCAGCGCGCGTGTGCAGCGGCGGCGCAGGGCGGGGCGCCGGGGTAGCGCGCGTGCAGCGGCGGCGCAGGGTGGGACATGTGAGATGTCCTGGTTTCTAAGCACCGTACGTGACAACGTGCACGAAGCTTTTTCAAATTTTTACCATAGGCTCCACATGCTATATAACGATGCATCCATAAGTTTCGTGATTTTCTGAATTCGTTTGAATTTTATACAATTTAAAAACACTTTGGCCGCAACTTTGTCCTCATGTTTCGTTAACAAGATGTGAAAAATATCCCGCAAGTTCCTGGATACGGCCTCAAAACACACTCACTAGCATGACAATTATTTTTTGAATGATTAGATTTCATTATTCAATGCACCTGCAGTTCAAACTTGCTTTTTGCGAAATAAATCAACAAAACAAAAATAATTCTAAAAATATAGTAAAAAGTCAAAAATTCAACCAAATTTTAACATGTACTTTAAAGCACTGTAGCAACCCTAAAGAAAAAATCTAGGAGCAAAAATAAAAAAAAATTCTTTGCTGAGTGCCAGACCTGGCACTCGGCAAAGGGGGTCTTTGCCGAGTGCCAGAGACAGGGCACTCGGCAAAGAAAATAATAAAAAAATTAAAAAAAATTTAAAAAATTCTTTGCCGAGTGTCTGACGGCGACCACTCGGCAAAGCCTAACGGTGGGTGGCCGTCGTCACCTCGGTTAGCCTTTGCCGAGTGTTTAGCTTTGCCGAGAGCCCGACACTCGGCAAAGGGAGGCTTTGCCGAGTGCTATCCTTTGCCGAGTGCCTGGCACTCGGTAAAGATGGATATGCTGAGTGTTTGGCTTTGTCGAGTGCGGCACTCGGCAAAGTCTATCTTTGCCGAGTGCCTGACATTTGGCACTCGGCAAAGTAGGAAACACTCGGTAAGGCCCCTGTTTCTCGTAGTGCCTGGGCCATGGCAAATTCCTATGTGTGGTCGTGTGAGAATTTCTAGCATTTATCTTTTTTTCTTAGCAAGGATTAACGTGGAGGCTCCGTTAGAGCCTCTAATTAATAATAGTAAGATACTCACATTAATTTTTTTAGAATTTTAGGGCAAATGCCCCGGTCATTGCATTATCACAAGGACCAGAGTAACAGTTTAAGAACTGGTGTTTCATCACCCAGAAAACAAACCAACATGACGCTCAAACAGCACTCCCAGCCACGTGCACTACCGGAATCCTCAAATTTGTCGAGTGTATTCCATCGGACACTCAGCGACTAAGTTTTTTGCCGAGTGCTGCGCTAAAAACACTCGGTAAAAAAACCACTCGGCAAAAGAGAGGATTTGCCGAGTGTAAAAAAACACTCGGCAAAGAAATAAAATCTTTTTTCTGGAAACATAGAAGAAGAAAAAAAATAAAAAAAACTTTGCCGCGTGCTCAGATCTAGAACACTCGGCAAAGAAATAAAATCTTTTTTTCTAAAAAAGAAAGAGAAGAAAAAATAAAAAAAAACTTTGTCGAGTGTTCAGATCTAGAACACTCGGCAAAGAAATAATTTTTTTTGGAAATAAAACCCCGCCTCCCTCCACTGCCTCCCCCGCACACTGCCCCCTCCCTCCCCCCGCACACCGCGCGCACCTCCCTCCCGGTGCCCCCTCCCAGCTCCCTCTCCCTGCCCTCCCCGCCGACGGCCGGCCCTCGCCGGCGCACCTCCTCCCTCCCCTCCCCTCCCCTCGCCTTGCCTCGCCGGCGGCCCCTCCCCTCAAATCCCGGCCAGCGCCCCTCCCCTCCTCTCCCGGCGTCCCCTCCAATCCTGGCCAACGCCCCTCCCCTCTCCCGGCGTCCTCTCCCCTCGCCGGCGTCCCTCCCCTCCTCTCCTGGCGTCCCCTCCACTTGCCGGCGTCCCCTCCTCTCCCGGCGCCCCCTCCCTCTCTCCTGGCGCCCCCTACCCTCCTCTCCTAGTGCCCCCTCCCCTCCTCTCCTAGATCTGGCTCCCCCTCCCCTTCTCTCCCAGATCCGGCGCCCCCCTCCCTCTCTCCCGGCGGCGCCGCCCCCCTCCCCCCTCTCCCGGCCCACCGCCCCGGATCCGGCCCTCCCTCTCTCGGATCCAGCCCCTCCCTTCTTCCACGACTCGCCCACAGCGTCCGACCCGATGCCGCAGCCCCAGGCCCATTCGCCCCAGCAGCCGCTGCCACAGGCGGCTCCCTCGGCGTCTGTGTTGCCGAGGCCGGCGCACATGTAGAGCCTCTCCCTCAATGTCGCCTTCTTCGATGGCCTCTCGCTGCACGGAGGCGGCGGCGGAGGTGGCGGGGCACAAGAGGAGCGGCTCCATGGACGGGTCCACCTCGCCGTTCGAGGGCGAGTCCGCGCTTTCCTCCGTGCTGCCGGGCTACGCCAAGAAGGCCATGCCCGACGACAAGCTCGCTAAGCTCGCACTCCTCGACCCCAAGCGCGCCAAGAGGTGAGCAGGCAAACGCCATCTTCGTCCACGAGCTGTCTTCCCCTTGAAATTGCCGGCGAGATCCAGGGAGGGGGCGTGGATGGTGGTGGCGGCGTGGTGCAGGCGTGGATGGTGGCGGATGCGGCGTGGTGCGGGCGTGGATGGTGGTGGATGCGGCGTGGTGCGGGCGTGGATGGTGGTGGCGGCGGTGGTGTTGTTGGTGCGGGCGTGGTGTCGGCGTGCCATTTTTTTTTGACAAAAAAGTTTGCCGAGTGTTTTTTTGGGCCGAGTGCCCGACAAAAAAACACTCGGCAACCTTGCGTTTGCTGTTAAAGGGTTTGCCAAGTGTCGTTTGCCGAGTGTAACACTCGGCAAACCCTTGGCCGAGTGTTTTTGGGGCTTCGCCGAGTGCCCCTGGCACTCGGCAAAGTTCCTGTATCCGGTAGTGCCTCTCAAGACAGGTATCTCAAGCAACCACCAACCTCTTCTGAACTTCCTCAGGATAAGTCTTCTGCTTCCAGTCCAAGGCCGACTTGTACATTAGTTTCTCCCACTCGTTTTCCACCTTGTTCAGCCAAGCAACCTTGGCAGACTGGTTGCCACTCTTCTCAGCTTCTCCAATTTGAGACTGAACTCTGTTCTCTTCTCCATTGGACATAGCAGGGTCCAGCTTGTGAGCATATTCAGAATTGCAATCAGTAGTGAAAGCACACTGCTCCATACAACACCCTGAAAACACATGTCATTTCTTAGTTTCCAAAGGTCCCACAGGGAAGCAGCACAAAACATATTATCAACTAAGCATCTACGTACTATTGTTAATCCACATTTGGCCAATTGACAAGAAGTTCAACCCTACATTCCTTCCCAAAATGTCAGACAAATAACACCACAGCTGTTTGGCAACTGCACAATCAAAAAATAAATGGTTCACTGATTCTTTTTCACTACAGAAGAGGCAAGAAGGATCATTTACTTTCCTTCTAAGACCTAAATTATCTCTGGTTAACACCTTATTCTTAGAAAAAAGCCAGAGGAAGAAATGTACCCTAGGTGGAACTTTGAGATTTCATACAGCAGGAACATGGACAGACTTTACTCCTCTAAAATTTATGACTTTGTAAAGAGATTGGGAAGAGTACAGCCCCCTAGAATGAAAAGTCCAGATCAAGGAATCTTCCTCATCTGAAAACACAATAGTAGAGGCTAGCTGGATGATTTCTTGCCATCTAATCATAAGTCTCTCATCCACTCCTCTTCTAAAAGTACATTTCAGATCTACTCCATCCCATAATTCGAAAACTATCTGAGTTTTTTCATTGACTAACATAGATGTCCCAAAACTGAATAGCTAAACTAGATGATCGTAACCAGTTGTCCTCCCAAAATCTCACTTTCTTACCATTGCCAATATGCCATCTGTAACCCATCTTTGCTACCCTGGCAGCCCAGATCATACCTTTGAAAAAACTAGAATTACCAGTTGTGTTACTATAGAAGATATTAGGCCTATCAGTACTATACTTATGATGATCAATCATCTGTTTCCAAAGCTTATTCTCATCTAGATTATATCTCTTAACCCAGGAAGCTAATAGACAGATATTTAAATCTCGCAGATTTGGGACACCTAAACCTCCAAACTCTTTAAGCAAACTGACTGTATCCCAGTTAACTAGATGGTACCTACTCTCTCCGTCCTGTAATATAGTGCATTCTAGCATTCAAAATTTGTCGTTAAATATAATGCATTCCAGAGGACAGGAACCAGTTTTGCATTAAATACTTTTCATTTATCAACCAATCACCATTAATCATGTTGATGATAGCGTTTGATCAGGAAATAAAATGAGGGTACATGCGTCTTTTATGTTCTCTCTTAATATGTCATAAAAATTCTGCAGTGCACTATATTACAGGATAGAGGGAGTATGTGCCTCAGGATTATCATTCCATAAGCAATTGGACATATGAGTATGAATGATCCTAATTGCCCATTTTGGAAACTTAATAAAGGAGAGAAGGTAAACTGGTATACTTGCCAAACAAACCTTAATAAGAGCTAATCTACCAGCATATGACAAAAGCTTCCCTCTCCAACCTGCTATCTTCTTAAGCATCTTATCTACCAGAGGTTGAATGTCCTCTCTCCTTAAATTATTATAGTGCAGAGGAATACCTAAATATTTAATAGGAAACTCTCCTAAAGGATAGGAGAAAAAGTGAGAAAGATCATGGGCCTCTAAGTCACACAAATTCATAGGAATGATCACACTTTTATGGAAATTGACCCTCATGCCTGAAATCTGCTCAAACCATAAAAGGATACCTTTTAGATTGACTCGATGACTCTCTTCTACATTAGTGAACACAATTGTATCATCAGCATATATATTGGAGTGCTATAATGCCCTCTTCTCTAAAACCTGAACCTAGACCTTTCACCAAACCACGGTTTGCCCCTTCAGGAGCATCTTAGTTAAAACATCACTAACTAAGTTAAACAGTAGAGGGGATAAAGGACCCCTCTGCCTAAGACCTTTTCCAGTCTTAAAGAAAGAACTTTCCTCACCATTTAAGCAAACTCTAACAGAGCCATTTTTGACTATTTTCTCTATCCAGCCAATCCAAATTTGATTAAGACCTGTAGATTGAAGTACTTCGAAAAGGAAATCCCAGCAGACCCTATCGTAGGCTTTTTTATAATCTAGTTTTAGAAAAGCACCTCTTTCTTTATTACTACGAACACTATGAACTATTTCATGAGCAAGAACTACACTTTCTAGAATATACCTCCCATGTATAAAAACACTTTGATGAGGTGACACTAGTCTATTCACTACTTTACTTAATCTAAGAGTCAAAACTTTAGAAAAAAATTTGAAACTGCAATTAATAAGGCTAATTGGTCCAAAAATTTTCATGCTCCTAGCACCTTCTTCCTTAGGAATCAAACTAATCATGGCAAAGTTCCACCTATACAGATCCAGTTCCCCACTAAAAAACTCATTGAACATATTCACTAAATCACCTTTAACAAGATCCCAAAATTTATGGTAAAACACAAAAGAAACCCCATCAGGACCAGGAGCCCCTTCAGCATAACAACTAAAAAACAGCTTCATTGATCTCTAACTCAGTAAAGGGAGCTGTACGCACATTATTTTCTTCCTCATTAACTTTTTCATTATGACTCCAAAAATCATTAGCTAAATGAATATTAGGTCTACCTTCATTCTGAAAAAAGATCTTTGTAGAAATTAACAGCCACCTCCATCATGGCTTTTTGTTCTACAACAGGCCTCTCAGGCCCATCCAAAATTAAAACTTTTTTCTTTCTGTTTCTATAATTTGCCACAGCATGAATAAGCAGTGTTCCTGTCCCCCTCTAAAACATTCCTATCCCTAGATCTTTGTCTAGCCTTAATTTCTTCTAAAGCCCAAATCTTATCCAACTCTTTCTCTACACTATGTAACCTTTCTAACTCAGAAGGGGTCAGATCTCTTGACTCTTTCTCCATATCTAGGTGATTGTATTCTAAAGATAACTCTACTTTGGTCTTATTGAGTCTGGCAACTTCGTTCATCACCCAACCTCTAACTAGTCTTCTAAGAGCCCTCATTCTAAGCTGCCACACATCAATACTTTTAGAGGCTGAGCAAAGAGTAGACCAGGCTTTCTGCACTACTTTACAAAAACTATCTATACTTAACCACCATTTCTCAAATCTAAAACGTTTCTTACTATAGGAAGGATTGGCTCCCATTTCCACCAACAGTGGATTATGGTCACTAGTTAACCTATCAAGACATTTCACTTTGGTCAAAGGAAAACTGCAGTCCCATTCAGTAGTAATAAAGACCCTATCTATCCTAGCCATAATTCTATTGTCCTGATTGTTTGTCCAAGTAAATTTCCTATTTCCAAAATCTAAATCTATCAGGGCCCACCTGTTTATCCATTCATTAAATAGATCAGCCCATCTAAAATTAATAATACCATTACTCTTCTCATCTGAGGATCTAACCAAATTGAAATCCCCACCAATGATAATAGGGCCTTGCCACTTATCCATGATATCATGTAACTCATTAATAAAATCTAGTTTTCCATTATCATAGGGGGAACCATAAACTACTACTAGTTTCCAACAGAAACTAGTGAGCTTATCCTGTACCATCAGGCTAACCGAAAAGTCCAAAGTTTCCAATAAAGAAGCTGAAATTTTTTCACTATTACATCATGTTAGAATAGGCGCCTATTGGCTGGTCATGGGCCTGGCGCCCAAGCCTATCGGCTGGGCTACCTCTAGGTATTATGGTAGATGATTATTGATTAGGCAAGGATCATCGTTGATTGGGTGTTTCTATAAATCCTTCGTGATCCTTGCCTATATAATGTACTCCCTGTACCCATATCAATCTATCACAATTTCCCGAGACCTATTCGCTCTCATGGTATCAGCCGCCTAGGTTTAGGTCTCCCACTCCTGCCCACCCCTGCGTGCCGGCCTCTGCCCTCTACCGTGCAGCGCCATGTCTCCCACTCCTCCGCCCTCTCCCAAGTCTAGGGATGTTACTGCTGACAAGATCGCGGCACGCCAGGCCAAGGAGAAGGCTAACGACGCCGCCGCCGCCGCCCAACTTCTCGACAAGGAGTGCCAGGCCGCCCTGGCTCGCGCTGCCCAGGCCAAGGAGGAGGCTGCAGTCGCTGTCAAAGATCGCGACGCGGCTACTGCCTGCGCCAGCGAAGCCCTGGCGCGCGCAGCCAAGGAGCACACGGCCACCGCCGCCGCCGCTGCCCCCGGTGCACCTAGTGGCGCCTCCTCCAGCACATCTTCGACGTCTCCTCCCGACCTTGCCTTAGCCATGCTCCTCCATGAGGCCATGGCACTGCTGCAACTGCACGCCTAGGCCGTCGCCGTCAACAACATCCAGAACCACGTCACCACCATCCTCGATAAATAAGCAGATCCCTGATAATCATCCTGTGTGCTTATAGTTCCGCTGTATACTTCTCACAAATGGGTCACATGTTTACTTACATTACAAGCAGCAGTAGCACCATGTTCGCAGAACCAGTAGATGTTACATACAAGTAAAGCACTTACAAATTGTTCAAAAGAAGAAATTCCTGTTGATTGCCACCACTTAAGTCGCACACTTACAGATTGCATACAAGCGAGCAAACCATATTTACAATTACAACAGCAAATTATTATCCATCATATATATATCGGTCAAACAGCTCCATTACTTGGGTGTCTTGCTACCTCCGACTCCTGACCTTATGGCTGGACCCTTTGGCATCTATGACCCTTGCTTTGGTATATTCTGGTTGCCTCGGGGTTGTTAACTCTTTCTTGCCACTGAGGATCTCAAGAACAGATGCCATGGTAGGCCGCTTTGCACTCTCAAACTGAGTGCATAGTAGTCCTATCTCCAAGCACCTTTTTATCTCTGTCAGCTGAGATTCATCGAACATGGATGGATCAAATAGCTCACCAATTTGTTGATGTTCACGCACATTCCAAGCCTGATAGATAAACATGCATATAACCAATGCAAAATTTTCATCACTAACAGACCTGACTGCGAATTAGTGCTGAAGATGTTCTACTTGTCTTGCAAATTTTGAATGAAACCATGAATTTTGTGCATGCGTATTATCACCATGAAAAATCTACTTATTTTCACTTCTAAACTGTATAATAAGGTATCCACTAACTTTTGAATCATTTGCGAAATCTATGTGGCTTCTTTGGAAGAACTCAATTCAACATTTATTTCTTCGTCTTTTTGTGAGAAAAACAACGTAATGAATAAATATGAACCAATACAAAGAAAACATGCATGTGAAAGTGAAACAAGGTGAAGGGAAAAAAAAGAAGCATAAGGCCCATCAATCCCCGCCCCTTTCGGTTTTCCTTTTTTTTTTTTAAAAAAAAAAGAAGGATCCCATTTGTCAGGCAAATTCTAAGAACCAAATTGGGCTGCAAATCCATGCCATCCATTTGCATAGGTAGAAAGTTCACGAGAAATAATGGCAACTGATTTGTCATACTATGTGTGCGTGCATGTAAATTATAACTTACCCATGGAACTGAAGCATGGTGACGAGCAGGCTCAGTTTTGCACATATTGCTAATGGTCTCGAGGAGGGTGACACCAAAGCTATACACATCGTACATTGTCGACAAAGTACCTTCCAAGATATATTCAGGAGGCATATATCCCCTTAATAGTTAAATAAAAATAGAAGATGTCAAAACAAGTAACTTAAGATGAAGGAAAGAAGTAAAAGAGCTCTATGTGTGTCACAATTTGACTCTAATAGGTGGTTTAGGTAGCTGTGTCTTACACTGTGCCGGCTATGTTGCTGTCATGAATCGCTTGTCTCTCCAAGATTCTAGCTATTCCAAAATCAGCTAACTTAGGATTCATATCAGAATCCAACAGGACGTTGGCTGGTTTAACATTCATATCGACAATGTCTTGCTCATGTAGGTAATGTAGGGCATGGGCTAAACACTGGATTATGTGGAAGCGGGAGGTCCAATGAAGTTGATACCCTGCAGATAAAATACAAATTGCATTGAAGCAACTATATATTGATTACTTAGATTCATATGCATAATGTTGGTGCAGAGGCAGGATCAGAAGATACCATAAATAATGTTGTACATGCTTCCATTTGGCAGGTATTCTTCGACAAGAAAAATATGAGTTTCAGGAGACTCTTGCTGCCCCCATATGCATTCGTGGCCATATCCCAGAACTCTTATTATATAGGTGTTATTCCCAGAAGGCTCCGAATCCTTGCTCTGGAGCTTTGATGCAATACGAAGGTGAGCACTCAATCGTCCCAGAAGAAATTGAGGTGGATCTTGAAATTCCTTTATGGCAACCATGAGTCCGTCATGCTGTACACCCTGAAATTTATAAAATCAAGATAAGTATAATTTTCATTCTGAAAATAAAGCTATAAAAGAAACGCCCTGTGTATGCCTGTGTGTCCATTAAATTAGGTTGGTAGCTTCTATAAATAATATGGAAAGTAATTTTTGCATAAGAAAGTAGAAATGTGATAGGTTACGATATGGAAATGACAGACATCCTTCAAATTGTGTCTTTGCAACAGATTATGCAAATCAAGGTGTAGGTTTTTAATATATTGCTTATTAAATGTTCAATTGACAATGTTATCTGGTTTTACAATGTATTTTGGGTTTGTAAAAATTTTCTCGTACAAAATAGCATGCCAAGCATATATATGCAGTACCTTGTAGAAAATACCAAAGTCACTTGATCCAATCTTATTTTTCTCTGAAAAATTATGTGTAGCATCCTTCAACTCAGATAAGCTGAACTTTGTTAAACCTGTTACAAAAGTAACATATACAACCAACGTTGTTTAATTGAGGTTATGTAAGTGCGAAAGTTTGTTAGAACCAAGAATTCTTTCTAGGATAGTAAGAACACAATTTGAAGGAGAACTAACTTCCATGTGCTAAACATTGATAATAATCTCCCAGTCTCCTATTTTTATGTAGATTCTATTTCCTTTTCCAGATTTGAATATATGGCATTGACCACAACTAGCTTTGTTTTAACATGTGCTGCTCCATCTGTTCCTATTATGTTTCTTAGTGACAAAAACAGGTACAAAGGGAGTGACAGTTAACCATGTTTTTATGAATGCTTTTGTAAAAAAGAGTTCTACTATTATAATATGGATAGAGCCAATATTGGTATGTTTTAAAGAAATCAACATATATTTGATCAAACATAAAAAGATGGTGTCCATGATGAAACTAACTTGCCTATTACCTAATCACCGATGCATGAATGGGAGTTGTCGAAAATATGCACAAAAGAAATTGCAACCATACCTGGTAACAAAGGAGAAGGTCCCTCAGTTTCTCCTGGCTTATTCTTTCTTCCATCAGATATGCCGCTGCAGTTCAGTAATGGCAAGGATACTTTTTTATATGAGTAAATAATTAAAATAGTATCCAACACTCCACTCAAATACACTAACAATATACATGTGGAAATGTTTTATGGCAATGTGAAAGTATACATGCTCCAATAAATGATAACTAACCTTGCATCTTCCGCTGAAGCTGTGGAACTAGAAACAGGCAACGGAACCTCTATAGTACTCTACAATATAAATAGTAAATTATGAAAAAATACAAAAGTTGTCAAGCCAATCACAGCATTTCATGTGTATAAGATGTTTAATCATGAATTATATCATTGAGTATGTCATTATATATATCTTGAGCAAACAAATTAATAATCAGATTGGCTTGCTGGACTTAAGAACAAATTAGTAATCAGATTGGCTTGCTGGACAATCATTACACTGGTAGAGAACCGAGCTTTACTCCCGGTGGGGAACCCCCTCTAGTCCCGGTTCCCCACCCGGGAACAAGCATCCGGGACTAAAGGGGGGTCCTTTAGTCCCGGGTCAGGAACCGGGACTAAAGGAGGACCTTTAGTCCCGGTGGGTAACACCAACCGGGACTAAAGGTGCCTCCTGACATGCCACGATGGCCCACTACAGGAAACGGCTGATTTGCCGGGAGCAAAAAAATTTGCCGGGTGCTTTTTATCGGGCACCCGGCAAAGGAATTCTTTGCCGGGTGCCAGGCCTGGAGACACCCGGCAAAGAAAGGCCTCCGGCAAATCAGCCTTTGCCGGGAGCCGGGCACTCGGCAAATTCCAGCCGTCGGCAAAAATTAGTCTTTGCCGGGTGCCGGCCACTCGGCAAAATATGACCGCCGGCAAAGGTGGCCGGCTTGACGGCGGCCAGCGGCCGTCAGCCTTTGCCGGGTGCCACGCCGTTAGGCACCCGGCAAAGAATTTTTTTAATTTTTTTTTAAATTTCTTTGCCGGGTGCCCCATGACCTGGCACCCGGCAAAGGATTCTTTGCCGGGTGCCCTGGGTGGCACCCGGCAAATTATTTTTGTTTTTTGTTTTTTTGACCCCCTTTTTTTTGTGGGGACTTGATACAGTAAATATTTCCCTGTTTCAAAATTTGGGACAATTATGAGTTCTTTAACAATATTTCCTTAATTTTTTCCGTTGCATTGAATTTTTCCGACTATTCCAAATTTGAACTGCAGGTACATGAAATAATGGAATTTCGTCATTCAAAAAATAGTATTCATGATATTTAGGCTATGTTGAGGCCGTATGCAGGA